>NC_056746.1:844188629-844488629 GCF_019279795.1 Protopterus annectens
TTTGTATAGTATGCATTTTCTCAAGGATATAAAGTTAGAAACTTAAACATCTGTCATTACTTAGTGACTTTGGTTATCAGTGACTTGCCAGAAAACCACAAATTATATATGGAAAAAATATGAGGCAAAAATCTGAACATTCTGCAAATATCTGGACAGTTGAGAGGTTTGTGTGGGGACATCATACTGTAGTCTTTGTCCATCATACTAATGCATGTGTACATGACACTTCACCTCCCACTAAAGAACCAACCAGCAATGAGAAATGCATATTAACTGATTATTTTTAAACCATGATCATATAAACCATTTAGGGACAAACTCTGGTACAATCAAGTCAACATATGAGTTCATAAGGGGGAAAACAGTCCCAATTTCCCCCTTCATTTAGCATTCCTTCTAACTCTCCATCCCATTCATTTTCCTCAGTCTTTCATTCCATGTTTCCTTTGACTCCTTATTTTCTTCTTTTGTTCTCCAGTTTACCAAAGCACTAATCACTCTCATCTGAACCCACAGAGAATGGCCTGAAACCTCTAAGTCATGGCATGACATGGATATGAACAGTTCTGACTTGATTCTAGACCTCGACCTCTGTGGTCAAACCTGAAGCTGTTATGGTCCATACCCAGTAAATCATGAACTGGTGCTTGCCATTCATGTCTGTCATCCTGAAAGCTATGTCTTGGACTCACAGTTGTGGTCAGGATCCTAGCAAACATTTACTGAGGCCTAACTGCCATGGTCTGGAGTCTAGAAATTGTGGATGTGACCCTGGAAACCAGGCATCGTTTGAACAACTATGGTCCAGATCCTGAGAGCTTTGGTCTTTAGCTGTGGGACATGTGGCTTAGATTATGATAAACATGAGCTTGAAACTGACTGTTATAGCTTGGACATTGACACAGTAGCTTGGACCCTGAGATTTATGGACTGGGTCATGACATCTAGGAAATAGAGTTGACAGCCACAGCATGGGTTCTGGCAACCACAGCAAGAGCTTAACTAGTCATGGCTTGGACCTCACAGACATGGGTCTGGATCCTGGATTTCATAATCTGAGTTCTAACACCAAAGTCCTGTCTCCTGATAACAATGGTTTTGATACCTAGGGTTACCACCCATCCTTCATTGCGAGGGACAGTCCCTCTTTGGGCAGTTGTGTCCTGTGAAAAAAATAAAAAAAATGGCAACTGTCCTGAGATTGTAGGACAAAAAATATCTCATAAATTTTGCCTAATAGTTGCATAAAACACTTATTTTGCACCCAAAATACCTATATGTTATATGAAACAGTATAAGCATCTCAGATCAAATCATGATCTGTACTCAGACCTTCAATATCAGGAACCTGATAGCCATGGCATGGACCCTCACATCTATGGTCTGGATGCTGAATTTCATGGTATGAATCCTGACAAATGTGGTCTGTTGATGGACAGGTTTGGCCTGGAACCTAATTGCCACAATTTTTTGTCAGTCACAGACTTGACCCTTGCATCCATGCCCCAGAATGTAGCATGAGTAATTCACCCAAGTTTCAATAATCAGCAAATTTAGGGAACCAGTATATGATATAATTCATATCTGAAAAACAAATATTGATCATCAATAATCAAAAGTCACATCTGACTGTTGGTTCTATGTTAGGTTGCCAAAATGGTATTTTGGCGAACACCTATTCAGCGACCCATAATCAGCAAAAATCACTTCAGTGATTCACTGAGTTCACTAAGGGCAATGAAATGGTTGCCCAAAGGACAATGGGCAACTACAAGACTTTGCCCTTTTCTCCACTATAGTACGATCTCGGAGTTGGTATATATAGTTAAGGGGGTGAAGCCCCCTAGTTTGGTGGGTTCGAGTGACGTAAAAGTTGGTCTGTTGTGCTTAGTAAATTCAACAAATTGCTGATGCAATTTTCAATTATTACAGTTCGCTGAATACCATTTTGGCAAACTAATATAGACTGCTGACTGTTATAGTAACCCCATGCAACTAGGGAACAAAGTTGGATTACAAGCCTTTCTTATGTTGCAAACACACATACTACGCAGACACCAAGGGACAGTTCAAATTCAAAACTCCCTGTTCTGCATGTCTTCATTAGGTGGTAGGAGACCAGAGTACCCACATATAACTATTACACAGGGATATGGTAACGAATAAAGGGCTTAATAAAAGAGCCTTGAGGGGCTCTGCAATTACACTTTTCATACAAGAATATATTTAAACCCTAATATCCTATTATAATGACAAATGCTAATCCACTGTATAAGAAAACAGTTTATACTATAACATATCAGACTGGTAAGAAGCTGTGAATGAGTAATGGAACCAAATGTAGTTATAAAAGTTATAAAAGCTTATCAAGTTAGAGAAAAGTGATCAAGATGAAACAAAATCATATCTTTAGATTTCAAATTAATGAAGCCCATTAAGACTCATTGCAATAAGCTTTAGAATGTTTCCCTCATATTTGTCAGGATCAGTTTCACTACTGCTTTTCTGTAAAGGTACCTTTTCCACATTGATGGTACATAGGATCTTTCCAAAGATGTATGATATAAATTGCATAGTAAGTAAAATAGGAAATATTTTTAAGTTAAAATAAGACAGACAGGGATTTCATCTGAAGTCCCTTGATGAAACCACTTATTCACAATAAAACCTGAGTATACTTTTATTAAAGAGCATTCCACTACTGTTTTCAGCTAGAACATTGGCTAAGAATTGATCTTGGTACAGAGTAGAAACAAGGATATTTAATTTTAACCTGATTTTAGGAAACATGAGGGCTACAACCTCAAAAGCAATACACAATTGTGTGCAGAACTCATTGTGAACGGAGCCACCTATACTGAGTCAGAAGATATAGCAAATATACTGGCTGACAAATTCAACTCCAGCTTTACCCCTCTCTCCTCCCCTCAATTTTCCCTCAGGAAATACCACCAAATATAACCCCCTCTGCTATAACCAGGGAACAGGTCCTTTATGCTCTCTGTAAGGCCAGGAACACTGCATCAATGGGCCCAGACAATATCCCAGGATGCCTTCTAAATAGCATAAAACATGACCTATCAGGCCCTCTGCAATTGCTATTTAACTGTAACCTCCAAACAGGTTTCAAGCCTCATGAATGGAGAACAGCAACAGTCACCCCTCTGCACAAAGGTGGGACATCTACAGACCCTGGAAGCTACAGACCCATAAGTCTCACTAGTCTTATAAGCAAATCCATGAAATTAATTATCATGGAAACGATCAATAATGATACAGTAAACCTCCAGACACTGGATCCAACCCGGTTTGGTTTCACCAAGGGCAGATCATGCCTACTTAACCTGGTGGACTTCTTTGAGAAGGTCACCAAAGCAATGGATGAGGGCAAAATGGTTCACACTGCCTACCTTGGCTGGCCAAGGATTTGGCACAATACCCCACTAGGGCATTGTTGACAAACTCAGTAGGTTAGGTACAAACCCACATGTCACCCGGTGGATAGTCAACTGGCTCACAGACAGGACTCAGGAAGTTCGAATTGGGTAGTCCACCTCTGCAAAGAGGCCAGCCACAATAGGAGTCCCTCAGGGATTGGTCCTTGGGCTGGTCCTTTTTGGAATTTACTTCTCTGAAGTCAAAGCCAATGTCAGTGGTCTGTGGCTGACTAAATTTGCAGATGATTGCAAATTAGGGGCTGTCATTCAAACCCACACTGACACAAATATTCTCCAGGAAGGGGTGACACAGAAAAACAACTGGTGTCAGAGCCATGGACTAATACTAAATGCCAAGAAATGCATACTAGTATCCTTTGGGAAGTCATCCACCCCTGGTACCTATCATATTGGCAACACATCCCTTAGAGTTGATCCAGTAGTCAGGGACTTGGGGACACACATAGACAGTAATCTAGCCTTTGACCATCATGTGTCTACAGTAGTGAGGAAATCATTCTATGTTGCACAACTTATAAACAAAAATATTGCATCTTGGTCCAAGGAAGTCATTGTTCCACTGTATTCAGCATTCATCAGACCTATCATTGAGTACAATGACCTGTTTGGTATCTACCTAACCAGGCATATCCAACAACTGGAAAATCCACAGAGGTCCTTCACTAAAAGAATACAGGGCATAAGTAAAATGTCCTATGCAGACCACCTGAAGGCCTTATCCCTGTATTCTGCCTACTACAGGCTGTTGAGGGGAGATCTATGCCTGGGATTCAGGGCATTGTTAGACCCCACCCTGATGGGCCTCCTGCATATCCACAAAACAAACAGCATCAGAATTATCCATTCTAAAGGTTTAAACCTTGCCAGTGATATAAATAAGACCTACTGGAGAGACAGGTATGCATCCCAGAAACTGTGTAACAGGCTCTCCATCCATGTGAAGCAGAGTTCTTCCATAACTCGGACAATTGGATGGGAAACAGGAAATTCATCCCTGGCTTGTCACCTATGTCTCTAATGGACACAAGCAACATGTAAATGTTTCATCTGCCAAGCCCCTGTTTATGCTTATCAAATGTATCAGAACTTGTCAGAGATTTGGGATGCATGGCTAGGCTTAAAAAGGCCCTTGTGGTTGCTAGCCTAGTAAACACCTATGAACCTATGAACCTATGAACAAGTATTTGCTGAACTCTGCCCTGTTGTCTAACAGTCCTGTTACCCTTTTCACTAAAGGACAGCAATGGGAGCTGAGTTTCAAGCACAAGAGGATCATATTATTCAAAACTACAGCTTTGCATCTTGCAAAGTTCAATAAACCTCGTCTTTAGAAAAAGAGGGCCATAAGCCAGAAAGTGGGCAGTTACAGAAACAAAGTCTCAACAGCAGCCCAATATGAGTTTGAATCAGGTAGCCTATATGTTGTTTAGATGATATGGACTGTAGTTAGATGTGTTATAGTTCAGGCTGCTAATAAGAAGTGTGGTATTTCTACAGGAGAAGGGCTGACAAAAGACTTGGGGTTGCTAGATTCTTCACAGGCTAATGAAGTTCAGTCCTGCATCTTGAATAGGTGATGACCTATTAAAGTCAGCAGACACACTGCCAAAAGATAATTTGTTGTAGATGAAGATCTTCAAAAAAGCAAATAAAGATGATTTTTTTCTATTATATGATGTGTTAATTTTCTTGTTCCACCATTTAAGCCTAACTTTTTTTTTCAATCAGTGCATTTAGATTTAGAGAATGGTACATAGAAATTATTAAAATGAACTCTGTTGTAAAATGGTTTCTAACAATGGTCAATACTGGATCTTTTATATCTTGCTAGCTATAATCACGAGAACAGCATATTCCTGAGTATGCAATAGCTGCTGTTAATAAAATTACAAAATGCTGCATAGTAAGATTTTATTTTCTAATGCATGCAACACTGAAAAGAAGTGTATTATGGTTTAATTTACCATGTGGGAAAGGCATAAACATTGTTTTGTCTTGTCAAACCTTTTATTCCTAGTATATTTGGTATCCCCCAAAATTCATAAGGTCACAAATAACACTTCCTCTCAGACTTATTGTGTTGTAACACTATTATTGGATTGTCACTTGAGACATAGGCAAACATACAATTACATAAAAGAAAGAAAACTATATTAACATATTCCCAGTTGCAAACATTATACATCACATACATTCTTTTGTATATTTATCATTGTCAACATTACATACGTTGATCAATTCCTGCCTTCCTTTAAACCCCACACCTCCTGCTCCTAAATATTATTCTGCATATATTGTGCCCTCAATTTCCATTTTTCTATGCAATTTGTTTCTACCCTTTTCTAAAGATCCCACTTCCATTTCTTTTAACTCTGTATTCATTACTTCAAATACAGTTGGTTTAGAGTTTTATTTCCATATTCTAGTAATTGCTTTTTGGCAGCCACTTGAATTAAACATAACAAGCTGTAACTATATCTAGGCAATTTAGATCCCGTATCACAGCTCAAAAAAAATATTTCCTTAGTGACATCCATTTGCTCACTCAAAATTTCTGACAAATTACTCTGCTGGGATTTTTTAGACTACAAAGTCATTCTACTCTATTTAATTATTTATTGCCTTTTGTTTACTAGGATGGTCCAACTGGGCACTTAGGACCATTTTCAGTGAAGGTCTGAGGGAGAAAAGCTCCATTAAAGTTACAAAAATTACAAAAGCTTTGCAGGGGAAAAGAATTTCCATTTCTTAACAGAAGAAATAGGGGTTTAGAGAAATATAAGGGGTAATACAATCAAAGCAGAGGTTAATACAGTTTGATTTCTGTAGAAACGTTGTACACTAAAAAGGTTGCATTTACATATACAGCAATATACAAATTTCACTTACATAGGAGTGATGAAAGCAGTATATCATTATAAATGTAGATAGAATTTATTTACATTATTTACAGGATAAGGCAGAAGAGCTGAAGAGTTAGGAGTTGGTGATAGTCCAGTGATCTGAGAGAAAAAGTTAGTCTGGGTGTGAACAAGAGACAGGAGCATAGTGAGTCTCCAGTTGTATTATGGGATTTGGAAGTTATTAGCAGGCTCTTATTACCCGAGCAAAGGCAACGTGGTGGGGAGTAGTGTTTGAGAATGTTTTATAGAGAAGGGCATGTCTATGGTTTGTGTATTTTTTAGTGGCCAATATGAAGATGAATGTATATATGGTGATAAGGTAGTTCTAGCCAGTTTAACTTATTTTAGTGTTAAGCAGTGTTTTTTATGGTAGGATACATTAGCTGCAAAGCTGACTATTTTGTTAAAACATACATCTAAATTTTTTAGCAAGGTTGCTTGAATGTTGGTTAATGTGGGTGATGCATAGAGAAGGGAGTGGAGAATGTAGGATAGTACTATGGATTTTCTTGAGGAGTATTTGAAGTAGAGTTTGTTTTGGTAAAGGTTGCACCATTGTTGGTAAGTTTTCTTGATGGTCTGGGTGATATGCAGGTCAAATTTTATTTTTTGTCTATTATGCCTCCTAGTAGTTTGGTATTTGTTACAGTTTCTATGGCAGTGGTATTTGTTGAGGTCATATTAAAGAGTGTACTGGTTGTTCCCAGTTACCTCTTTCTTCCCCATCACACTTCCAAGATTTGCCATCTACCTAATGAAAATTTCTTTGGATTTGTTTGGGGTAAAAAATACCCATGCAAACACTTCCAAGCAAAAATCCTAAATCCTCATTGCATATTTGGGAGCTGTACATATGTCCTCCCATTGTTTCCTTGTGAATTGCTTATCCAATCTCTCTTCCTAATATTTTCAATCCTCCTCTCATTGATTCCTATAGTTGTTGTACAGTATTTTATATGCCCGTAATTATACTAATTATCCCTTTAACAGCAGCTTCTGTTCTAAATTCAATTAAAAACTCTACCAGACCAGGACTGCACTTAGGATTCCCATATCCCTCTCTCATTGCCTATACTTACATATCAATCCCTGAGAGGGAAGGCGGTGTCTAGCCTGCAGTCCAAATATCTTCTTGGCCTCTTCCCAATTTATTATCTAGATATATACTCCCAATACTTTTGTTCCTTTTTCAACTTTCTCTAGTTAATTCCAGCCCCTTCTTATTTATTCCCTGTACCCCTAATTACAGTCATCACTACTGGCAAAATCTTTCTCCATTCCCATGTTGGTTTAGTTCTTAGACTGGTTTCTGCTACTTTACAAATATAATATTCTGTATTACTGTTGTTATACTCCTTTAGGATCACCATCCAAAATCCCGCTTTCTCCGTCTTTCTTGAATTTTCTCCCCTGTTTTATCATTATCCCTTTCTTCTTTGAATTATAGTTTTCTGCTTGTGCTGTATATATGAGTCTTGAATGAGTAGCTCTAAACTATCCCTTCAAATCAAGTAATCCTAATCCAGCTTGTTCTATTGGAAGAATCATCTTATCCCACTTAACTCTTGCCCTATCCTCCTCCCAGATAAAATCCTACAACCCTTTATTAATTACTGTTCACAAATTCTCTAGTTGATAAAAATATGCCTAACCTCTACATAAAGCTAAAGGGACTAAAAACATGTTCACTGCTTGTATCTTGCTATCCATATCCATAAACAAGAGCTTCTAGTTTCTCAGTTTTTGTATTATCTTTTCTTTAGTCTCTTCTCTTATATCCTTGTCTGCCATAACAGATTCATTTTTAATCCATATTCCTAAATACTTAATTTCATTGTATCCCCATAAAGAGCATAAGCATTGCTAATCAAATTATTGCAGGTAACTTTTCTGGGTGATTTTTTTACCCAAATTAGGCAATATCATTATCAAAATATTAGAGCCCATCTCTGTTTATTAAGAAACTGCTTCAAACAGTTTGTATATTCATAAGACAAAACATCTTTCCATAGAGATTATTATTATATAGTGCATGGAACATGGTGATTACACACTGATACTTGGAAAAAGACAAAAATTAAGTGCCAAGTGACATGAGACCCAGCCTTAACAATTGTTAATCAACCCCTGGTTAAATTGTTAAGGTCAGGTCTAGTGCTAGGCACTCTGTTTGAGTAGCAAATGACAGTGGGAAGATTAAAGGATTTGTTTCAGCCTACTGTCCTTACCGGTAATGTGTCCTGTTATTAAGAGAGTTGCTAGAATAACAGGAAGTATATTCCTCTGCATTTTCTGAAGGATGCAAGGTCTGATCAGTTTATAACTTTAGTCCTCACTAATTATTCCAAAAAACATTGAACTTATGAGGAATAGACCAGACATGTGAGTCAAAAATCTGGGCATTCTGAAAAATGAGTACAGTAAACAGGTATGGTTAAGTGAGTATAAACATGAGGAACTGTGTGCTACACTGCCTTTCTGATAGTGTTTGCTAGTTTCTTGGCATCCATGTCTCGAACACACAATAAGTCAGTTAGGATCAGTGACCCTATATATATATTGTCAAAACTGGCTATATAAGGAAAACTTTTCTTTATAAAAGGGAACCTGAACATTTCGATGATAAGGGCATATTTGCCTTGTTTAATTCTAATTGTAATTTCATAGTAACCTCTCTAATAGGACCCAAGCAGTGAAATAACAGGATGATTTCTCCTCTTTCCTTCCTATATCCATCAGAGTCCAACAAGGCACCATCTTAGGACCACTGCTGTTTAACTTATTTATCAGTAACCTAAACACAGCAGCCAAAGAGGCCACCATAAAACAATATGCCAATAACTCTAACAATATTAACATGCGGCTAGGAGACTATCTAGGCTTCAAGCACTTGCTCAGAAATCCTTGTCCTTTATAGAAGCTTGCTTTGATAAATCACAACTCCTGAGTCAAAAAAAAAAATAAACTACTAATGTTTTCCCCCAACTGTCTCTCCTCCAAAAAAAGTGTTTTTAATATACTGTCATCCAGCAAGACCAATATAGAACTGGTATCCCACACTAAACTACTAGGTGTGATTACAGACGACCACCAGACATTTGATTTCCACTTTTAGCAAGCCATAAAGAAGAAACACAAAAAACTAGGCTACCTGTATAGAGTGAAACACTACCTTACTGACTCTGATAGATAAAATACAGCTACTTCTTTCATACTTCCCACCCTATTACATGCTTCTCCTATCCTAACCAGAGCCAGATCATGTTCAAAAGGGCTCCTAGGTATGGTAATGGATTGGGTCCCCCCACACAGCAGGACAATGCAGCCCCCACACAGTAGCCCACCCCCTGGCAGCAGCAACCCCCCACCTCACCCCCTGCAGCAGCGCCCTGCAGTCATTGCAGTGTCGCATTACTTGGCTATGTCTCCCCAGTTACCATAGATACTGTTCAAACCTGTCAGTGTACATACTATTTTCTTATTTACTTTTACAATGATTACAGAGATTTTTGGATTTCATTTAAAACTTTCAAATTTTATAGTACAAACACTGATAGGCATTTGCTAAACAAAAGAATACAGTCTCACAATGAAAACAGACTTATCATTAACAATAAACTTCTCTGCCCTTGAAACTCACAATCATTGAAACAGCACTGAAACCCATATTCAAAGAAAATGCATTGGGCCAGTGGTGGATTAAGTTTACTTTGGGCTGTTTTCAGACCATAAGCCCCTTGCACACATTTTTCGGATCATGCATGCATGCTGTGCTCCTTGATTCACTTTCCTGATTGTAATAAATTATATTCCTTGTGTAATATGGTACCACTTGTTAGAGTGTTTTTGAATTTTGTAGTTTTGAACATTTTTCCAATAAGGAATGAAACAGCGTATGAATCAACAATGACAACACTGCCCATTTTAGAACATTTCAACCATAAAAGGCCATTCATACTTCTGCCATTACAATCTACCAATATCAGTCAATATGAGCAATCTCTGTAGAAGTAAAATCAACTGAATAATTCCACATTAAAGAGATCTGCAAGTAATGATGCGGTTGCTACCAGCAAGCAGTTTTACATTTCAATGTTACATCTACAAATTCAGTGCCTGTTGCCCTTGAAGAATAAATTGCTTATGTTACATTAAAAAAAATGGTAAGCTGGTAATATTGCAATAGGGAATGAATGGAAAACCAGCAACAGATTCATAGTTTCTAGGCATCTCATCCAAAAGAGGACACACTCAGGACTGCATCACCCCCCCCCCCTTAAAGTATAACACAATTTCAGCAATCTATCTATGTGGTATGGGAATAGAAACCACAGCCTTCAGCATCAAAAGCAAGCATACTAACTGCTGTGCTATTAACACTGGATTTAAGTTCAATAGCATAGTGATAACCATTTGCTAAAAAAAAAAAATTGCACATTTGAAACAGACTTAGCATGAGTAGCAGTAATCTTCTCTTCCCTTGAAGCTCAGAATTTCTTGAAAATGCATTGAAAAACTCATAAGTCCTTGAAAATGCACAGAGGTAGTTTTGTGTTATACCTCTCACCACAGCAGTAAGGAGAAGTCTCAGCAACCAAGAGCAAGTGCACAAAAAAACCCCGGAAAGTAGTTGGTACCTTAGTCTACGATAAAAACACTTATTTATTAAAATAACAAATGTAACATAAAGCGCTTTTCCTCTCACTGATAGTGAGACTTCCTCAGACAAAACTTCAAATGTAAAACATCTCCTTATATACCCAACCCAGTTACTAATTGATGCTTCTTACATTAATTGATTTGATTAATAAAAACAGTTTCAAAATAGCAGCTTTGCAACTTGATGTAAAACAGTATTGCATTCATATTTACATTTCCGTAACCAGATAGAAAGCTTCAAAAGGTTCCTCAACATTCCGAACATTAGTACAACCACTTTAAACCTTACAATATTACAAACATTCAATTACACCTTTAGAACCTGTTCAGTGTAAATGTTGTTTCAAGCTTTTTAAGCCTAAATAAATAAGATTCGCTGCATCTCGTACGTCTGCTAAATGAGATGCTATGTTAAATGCTTATATTACCTGTCTGTCCATGATTGGATTGTTGCCACAACTCTTTCAGTTCATAAATTATCCAAGTGGGGAAAATACTTTCAATGTTTAAGCGGAAGTTTAACTAAATGGTTAAGCCTATTTTGGAGTTGCTGACTAGTTATTCCACTCCACTTCCACCTTTCCAGTTACGAGTATACATCACGGATCTACATAGTGCAGCCTGCATTTAAAGCAACCATGCACTAATATTAGTAAACTCCATTGTATACACAGTGATGACCATTTGCTAAAAAAAAAAAAACAATTGCATATTTGAAAAAGACTTAGCATGTGTAGCAGTAATCTTGTCTTCCCTTGAAGCTCACAATTTCTTGAAAATGCATTGAAAAACTCACAAGTCCTTGAAAATGCACAGAGGTAGTTTTGTGTTATACCTCTCAACTCTCCAGATTTCTGCAGAATGTACTGTTCCTCTTAAAATTTGTTTCTGGCAAACTATAGATGATTGAAGTCAGTAAATAAGGACATACATTTGAGTTTCAGAATTAATTTCCTTCAGAAAAATGCAAGCTAAAACAAAAACTGTTAATCTAACAACATTCTATTTATAAGAGCAATATTTAAAATCTGTCTCTATTTTTCAGTCTTTGTCACCCCATTATTTAGGGGTTTGTCCAGATTTCTTGTGTAAGGAAGATGAGAGGTAACTTGTTGTATATAATTCAGACTCTTGTCTCTTGTAACCAAGGTACAGGGTTTCAGCCTAGTTAAATTAACTAACCTGCCATCCCTAACTAGGGTATTTTTACACACAAGCAAACACACACACACACACACACACACACACAGTACCTTACGAATACATTAATTTTTCAATGAAAGCAGAAGCAGCAGGAACATTGTGTATTTAAATTCTGCACATGAATGTGGAAAAGAAAGAAGCAAGCAACAGCAGGAGTGAGTACATCAATGCATGCTGGGATGTAAAGCTGCTACGTGGATCGTAGCATTCTTAAAGAAGGCATGCAATTTTTGTTTTTTAATCAAACAGTAAATGTTGTGATGGCACCCCTGGGCAGCAGTCCCCCTGCTAGCCAGTGGGCCCTAGATGACTGCCTAGGTCACCTAGTGGTGGATCCAGCTCTGATCCTAACCAGTTTCAACTCTTCTCTATCACCCAAACCAGAACAATGCTACAATAACCAACAGTATAGGTCATATCACTGCCACTCTAAAGCAGTTAAACTGGCTCGAGCTAAATAATTCTCTGCTGTACTCACAATTAATTACAACCTACTGCAACTACTGCACATCCCTGAAAAATTCCCATCTTTTCAATCCATCATTCGTCCTTACACTACAAAGAGACATCTTTACTCCACTGTCAAAGCATTACTCTCCATAATTAAACCTAACAACAATGCAGAATACTCCTTCAACTCACACTGCTTTGCTAATAGCTGGAATATCATTCCACTCCACTTAAGAACAGGCTGCAACCTGAAAGACTTCGAATGCCAACTGAAGCAACATCCAAAAGATAAATAGTTCTGAATCTTCACTGCTCCTGGATAGACTGGGTACTAGAATAGCTATATGAATGTGTGCCATAGCTCAGTTTGGCACAAAACTTAATGTGATATTATCACATCTATATCTTCCCTTATAATTTTATCTCCTTTATCTTCCTTGCCCCTCTTCCTATCCTTCCTTTCTCTGAGCTGCTGTAACTCTTTATTTCATCTTTCTATGCCTTGGGTTTTGAACAAGTCTTTATAGTAACAAATAACTTTACATAAAACCTGATAATCTATGAATACTGATGATACTGCACTGCACACGCCTCCCTGTATTAGAAAATATTTATATGCAATATTTATATGTTATTTTAAATGAGACTGGAAATTATGTCAAGGAGGTCTGAATAAATGAACTAATGCTCATGAAACTAATTGACTATTTATGTTGAAACAATGCAAACAATGCCTGCATAATGGAGCTTTTCATCCCAGGCCTCCACTGGAAAAGGGCACTCACTGCTCAGTTGGATTTTCCCAATAAACAACACCAATAAATAATAAATAAATAAATAAATAAGTAATTTGACCCAGCTTTTCTATAAAGACCTTATATTTAAAATAACACTTGAAGAATGATAACGTGTGGCATAGTGATAGCTGAGTTAGGGAAATATATTGCTTATTGCAATAGAGGTTAGGACAGGTAATTTAAACTAGACAGCCATAGCATCTCTGTAGCAACTAAATGGAAGCAGATACCTTTAGAGGTATATTAGGACCCCTTGAGACCTCCTGACCTATAGGTCTAAAGAGGATTACCTGGAATCTCCACAATGATATCTGCCAAGAATGATGGTGGAGTTGGGATGAGGCAGAGAAAATGCCTAAATCTGGAGAATTGTGAAAAGGAAGAGAAGTCAATCTGTGAGAGTTGCAAACTGAAAAAGAAGTCCCCAGTGTGAGTGACTATTTCAAAAACACTGAAAAGCTGTTGGGATTTCTTATATTGCAGGGGCACAAGGAGAGCAAAAGGAGAGAGAGAGAAAGCAAGGTTATAGCCCCAATATCCTTATATACTTCCTATTGAATAAGGTATCATTTGTCTTAACAATTGTTTTATTCTTGAGGTAAAGACTTAAGCTTTGTTGATTTTTTTCTAATTGTGCTGCTTTGAAAACTGCATTTGTATTGTCTAAATGAAGGCAGATTTTAGCTTGTTCGATGCCTTGAAAACTGCATTTGTATTGTCTAAATGAAGGCAGATTTTAGCTTGTTTGATGCCTTGAAAACTGCATTTGTATTGTCTAAATTGAAGCCCAGTTTTAGCTTGTTTGATGCCTTTCCTCACTTGTTGTAAGTTGCTGTTGCTGAGGGATTCTACAGATGATTAGCATGTGTTCTGCATTAACATTTTATCATAGAAGAACATGGCAAATGGGTTGTGCCATCTTCTTTTCTTTTCTTTTTTTTTTGCATTTTCTACCCTGATTACCCAATGATTATTAGATCATCTGTCAGTCTATCACACCATTTGTTCTCTCCAGCAGGTGAGAGACGATTAAAAGGGATTGTCATTAAGGTAGCCATTAGTAATGGTTTAATCTCTTGGTATTTTCCCTGGCACTACCTACAGGTACTTGTTGAGATACAGTGGAGGACTATACAATGGGTTGTCTATGGAGGGTGTACCCTCACTTCTACAAAGGAACATTTCCTCCAAGCATTCCTGCCCCCTTGGCCATGGCATGAACAGTGGTCTCTCTAGCCCCCAGCATGAAGATTTCAACCAAATATAAACAAAGCTCAGCCTCCCCAGGGAAAAGTGGTCCTCCCCATCCCTGCTTGGTTCCCCAGTATGAGAGCTACAAATTGTACCATGATGACCTGGGTCTCAGCCAGGGATCCATCCCTCTGTGCTTTATAGCCATGCTTCCACCTTCTTTTCTGTTGGCATTGGTGGGCTTATTTAGTGAACAGGAGATTTCTTGTTCAGATGCCAAGTTGTACCTGTCTACTTTCTTCTATTTTTGGGACTTCAGGATTGTTTCATGTCTTACAAGTCTTTGTAAGATACTATCATGCAAATGAATGTTTGAAACTAATAATGGGTGTTGTTTTTATTTCTGGTAGAATAATCTCATTTTGAAGTTTCTTTTAATTTATATATGTTCATACAATAGATACATACATACACCAGACCTATTTTATTGAAAAAGTCTTTCAGGTCATTGAGAAAAGGTTGGTCTGAGTCCATTCAGCTGGGAAATGTATCAAAACGTAATCTAATGGATTGACTAAATGAGGTATATTTTAGTTTATTTTGTTAAAAAGAAAATACAGTTATGTGCACTCGTGCAACATGATGCCCAAGCCTCATGCTTAGAGATAAAATTATTGAGTTAATGCCACTTGAAATGTTATACCTTTTGATGGACAGACTGTTGATAGGCTGTTCAAAAGTAGGATTAATAATTTTGGTCTTGAAGTCATTTCAATTAAATTCACTAATTTTAGCTCTTGAAAAAGTTGGATTTCTGCATTTGTGAATACAGGTATGATTCTCAAATTGTATGTGAGATCATTTCATTTAATGTTAGCCTCAGTAGCTGTAGATCAGTGCGTATATTGTACCTAGTCAGCCACTGTAGCTAGATAGCATGTGCATATAAGTTAGTGAGCACGTGGAAGATAAGTGTCAGTTTGTATAGTCAGATTGAATGCAGGCATAAATGGAGATGCACATGCAAGTGAGTTTGAAGTAATGAGTCAGTTAGCTTAAATATATGTTCCAGTTACAGCTCTGATGAGTTTATGTTCTATAAACAACTTGAATTCACCACAGTGCCTCAGTGTCTCATTTGAATACAGCACATGCAACATAGTGTCAGAATGGGATACGAAGTTGAAGCAACTCACAAACCACAAGGCATGCAGTTAGAAGTGATGGAATATATAGGAGCCAACTCGCAAATAGGTCAGTAGTTTTTCAAAGGTACTTAAACTCATTTAAATGATTTTTCAGTTGCTGAATAAGTGGCAAAGCATTCAAAACTTTCTAAATAATTACTGAGATAAACGAAATGTCCGAAATTGTGACATACTGATAAAAGTAGTCGAAATAAATACAAAAGTATTAGAAATAATTTCAGAAGTGTTAACACCATTTGGTAGATACAGATTTTTAAGAATGCCATTTGGGATAAATTCTGCCAGTGAAGTATTTTAGTGTGTAGTGGAACATTTTTTTTCAGTTTATCCATGGGCTATTATAGTAGATGATATAATTGTAGGGGGCAATGGCAAAGACGAACATAATAGAAACCTCAAGAAAGTTCTAGACCATGCTTGTGAAGTAAATCTTAAACTGAATGTTTAGAAGTGTAAATTCAAACTGAAAAAAGTTACTTATGTGGGTCATGCATTTACCAGTTCTGACTTACAACCAGATCCATCTAAGCAAGCAACAATTCTTGAGATGCCAGTGCTGGAAAATGTCACATCTTTACAACGTTTTCTTGGTATGGTCAACTATTTAGGAAAGTTCATCCCAGACCTGAGTGAACTGTTATGTGAGTTGACATGCAAAAATGTAAACTGGTCCTGGTTGGCATTTAACATTTTGAAAAAGAAAATTTCCAGTCTACCCACATTGAGATTTTATGATGTTCAAATACCAGTAACTCTTTCATGCGATGCTTGAAAGTATAGTCTTGGTGCAGCATGTCTTCAAGAAGACATACCAGTAGCCTATGTATCCAGCACTTTAACCCAAACTGAAATCCAGTATGCACAAATTAAAATGAGCTTTTGGCAGTAGTGTTCGTATGTTTGAAGTTCCACGATTATATTTATGGCAAATCTATTCGAATAGAGACTGATCACCAGACTCTAGTGACATTTCTCAAAAAGCCAATACATACAGCCCCAGCACACTTGCAGCGCATGATGTTAAAATTGCAAAAGTACAATTTCAATATTGTCTGTACAAAAAGCGAATTTCTATATGTTACTGATGTTTTGTCAAGAGCACCCACACAACAGAACAGCATGACAATGAAAAAAGCAGACTTTGAAGTCATGGAAGTCAGAAATTCTTCCTCCTCGTGTCTTGATGAACTGTGAAATCATACAGCTTCAGACCCAGTTTTCCAGAAGATTAAACTTGTTATCAGTCAAGGATGGCCAGCATGACAAACTAGTTTACCACTTGACATACAGAAGTATTTTCCCTACAGAGATGCACTCCTGATGGAAGAAGGAATCATCATGAAAGGTCTTAAAAGTGGCAATTCCTTCAACATTACAACAGGAATATATCAACATTTTGCATCGTGGTCAGCTGGGTACTGATTCAACCAAAAGAAGGGAAAGAGGCATAGTATTTTGGCCTTCTATGTCAAAAGATATAGAGAAGGGGACTCTAGCATGTTCCATTTGCAACAGTACTAAATCGCACCAACAAAAAGAACCACTTCATCTAAACCGGATTCCTGAACTAACATATTTGACGGTTGCCACTGAAATTTTTGAATGGAATGGTGTTAGTAGACTCTTATTTTAATTGATTTAACGTCCAGCACTGTCATTATAAAACTGAAGAGACATTTTTCTCTTCATGGTAATCCACACAAAATTGTATCTGACAATAGTGCATAGTTTACAAGTCATCAGTTCAAGAATTTTGCTGAGTCTTGAGACTTTGTCTATATCACTAGTAGTCCTGAGTATCCACAGTCCAATGGATTAGCTGAGCGTGCAGTTCAAAGTGCAAAGTACTTGTTGAAGAAATCCAGGAGAGATGGTACCATTGTTTTTTTTAACCTACTTAATCTCGGAAAATTCTTCAAGATAATTTGCTTGGTTCACCTGCTCAGAGACTGATGTCCAGACAGACTAGAACAACTCTTCCGATCAGTAAACAATTATTGATTCTAAATGTGAAGAAAAACAGAATGGTCAAGACTCAACTTTTGAAAAAACAGCAGCCACAAAAGTTGTACTACAATAAATCTAGAACACCTCTTAGACCATTAAGACAAAGAGAGATTGTGAGAATGCAAACATCTAAAGGATATGATCAAGTGGGAATTGTCAAAACTATTTTTGAAGAAAGGAGAACTTACATTGTATAATCTAATGGAATGGATTTCAAAAGGAATCAAGACAGATATTACCAGTCTCCAAATCAGTGATGCAACAGATTGCTTGTGCCAGAGACTCTGTTTCTCACAGTGACTCTACACTTGTTCAAATTCCAGAGCACAGTGTACTTTCTTCAAGTAATCCTAATGTAATCCTTGAAGTTCCAATTGTAAAAGAATCCCCAGAGACTGGCCCTGTTGCTAAACCCAGTCAAAGTTTTTATGTGAGCAGATCGGGTAGAATTTCCAGACCCATTCCAAGATGCACAGCAACTTGGACTTGAATTAATTTGTTGTTATATGTTGATGTAATATCTAGCTTGTAAAATATCTTGTTCTCCTATTGCATGTCGAACAAATGCAAGGAGAGGATGTAGATCATTGTGAATATTGTATCTAGTCAGCCAGTGTAGCTAGATAGCACATCCATATAAATTACTGAGCACGTGAATGCAGGCATAAATGGAGATGCACATGCGAGTGTGTTAGAAGTAATGAGTCAGTCATTTAGCTTAAAGGACCACTACGGGCAAATGATGAAGAAAACATATATTTTTTATCTTGGCATGATTTACTACACCTCCCAAAGCTGCCTGCAGCAAAATAAGTACTCATTCCTAATTTTATTTTGGTTTTACTCTTGTCTGCCCTCATGGGGGCAGACATCGTGATTCCTTTGGAAAGCTAAGTCTGTCCCATAATGCACAGACTGAGAACAAATAGCCCTACCATTTGTTGTCAGACTAGACTTCCATTCACTTAGAATGGAACACCTGAAAAAAAATGCCAAGTTTGAGAGTCTGCAGCTCGTGTGTCATTGATTGGTATGCGCACTGATGTACTACACAATCTCTGAAAGAAACTTGCAAAAGTGTCAACAAATTACTGAGATAAAAAAGACTTTTCACAAGGTGCTCTTTTGCAAGTTTCAGTTCCTGGCCAGGTTACTCCTCCCATCTCCCCTCCTTCAGTGGGCTACAGTCTCACATTTCCAGCTTGAGTAGATTCAACTATTTTGTCAGCTTTGCATGACAATAGACATAAAAAAATCACAGCCTGGTGTGCCACTAAAACTGTTCCCTTATGTCTCTTCACTTCTGAATAGCATTTCCCAGGAATAAAAAACAAAAAAAAAGCAAACGCATCAGTCCAGAGTTTAGACCAGTCTATCCGTTTTTTAAAATGTGCACAGTAAAATATTCAACCTGCAATGCAGTTTGGCTGCTGACATGGTTATCTTTACATAGTTATTCTCTTACAGTATAACCGGAAGTTATTGTATTTAATGATAAATTTTACAACAGTTCTCAGTTTCTTAACAATGACCTCCCAAGCCTCTGATGTGACCTAATACTTTTTCTTACTATTGCTTTATCTAGTTTGTCTTAGTTGTATACCTGTAGCATGTCTCTCATCCTCTCAGCAACAGACTCCTGGAGAAAACTTCAAAAGCAGATACTTGTATTGAAAGAGTAGCAGCAGCTGTAGCAGTGATACCACACTCCAAGACAATGCACTCAAACATAGTAATGACAAACACAGGGGAATGTATGTCTGAATCAAGCAGTGATTAAATTGCTAGGGAATTCACTGATCACAATTTTACTCTTAATCTCTCCATTTCATAATCCATAACATTCGCACCACACCTACAAAGGCACACCTCCACCTTCCACAAACACAGCTACCCACACCTACACAACATACCAGTCAAATTTAAGGCTTTTCCAACCTTTCTGCAAAACACTGCTGTAATGGCTTTGGCAAACAAATGAAAATGATTGATGGGTGCTGGTTCAGGGCTTCGATCCAATAGTACAGATTTTTGCAGAAAGTCCAGATTTTTTTTGTCTGTTTTTCATAAAGTTGCAGTTTTCTGTCAAATCACTGGCAAATCATTGAACATTGAAGTCAGAAAGTTGACAGACATTTGATTTTCAGACTTCATATCCTTAAGAAAATTCACTCTAATGGAAAATCTGTTTATCAACTTTCTAAGTTTGTAAGTGCAACATTTACAAAATGTCCCAATTTTGGGGCCTTCGTCCCCTATTATTTATGGCCTTGTCCAGATTTATTGTTCTATGATGTTGAGAGGTATGCTGCCATCCCTTCCTACCGGAGCCAGTCCACTGCACTTGCACAAGTGTCCCCCGCAGCAGGTATCAGTGCAGATTTGCTTTATAGTTCTTTTACACCATAAACACACACACACACACACACACACACACACACACACACACACACACACACACACACACACACACACACACACACAATGATGCACAGTTAATGCGGACAAATCTGTTTGTTCAAAGTCACCAAACTTATCTCCAAACCCAATTTTATGACACCTACTACCAATCCACTTGACAGTCTGCAGCTGTAAATCTTGTTGTCCATGTTATTTATTCTTTTCCTTGGTTTCGTTTCTCTTACTTGTAATATTACTTTTACTCATTTTTTCTCCTGCCTCCCATATCTACCCTAATTATTACTTCTAACAAATACTTTTTCTCACTCTTTCTTCTCTTCCCCTTCTCCTGTTTATCCACTATTTGACTTTTCCACTCTGACATTTGCTTTATGAGTAAATAATGAACTGTCACCCTTATAATGTCAGCACATTTCAATGCTACATAATATTGTATTTAGTCTAATAATAGGTTCATAGGTAGGTAGTAAGCCTAGCCAACAAGGTTCCCTGGCCTATGCCACCCCAGAAAGTTGTTTTCCTGTACCACTGTTGAGCAGAGCCACAGAAGTGATTCCCAGGGTATATTTCCTATTTCCCATCCACTCAAAGATTTTGCTTGAAGAGTGCTAATGAGGAACTTTGCTTGACATAGATGGGTAGCTTGTTCCAGAGTATCGGAAGTCTCTGGGATAAGACTCTATGCCGCCTGCATGTCCTGTTTATTGTGGTGACTAGGTTTAGGTCCCTAGAGCGTGTAGCTCGGAGGGATTGGGATTTCTTTAGGTGTAGCATGTCCAACAGCTCTGGGTTTGACATAGCTTTATATGTTAGGCAGAAATCCCCTCGGAGTAGGCGATATGCTCCTGAGTAAAGCTGGAGTTTTTTGAGATGGTCAGTGTAGGGCATCTGTTTGAGGCCAGTAATCCTCTTTGTGAGGTACTTCTATGGCCTTTCCAGCTGCTGCAGATATCTTGTAAGGTACATTCCAAAAGGGGCATTGTACTCTATAATGGGTCTAATGAGTGTCGAGTAGAGGGGAGCAATGACCTCTTTTTTCCTGGATGAGAACCCTTTTGTGATGAGGTGTGCCACATAGAAGGACTTCCTTACTACTGTAGCGATGTGATTATCAAGGGAGCGACTACTGTCCACCTGGGTCCCAAGGTCTCTTATCCCACATTTAGTGTTAAGTAGACTGCTGCCTATGTGGTAGTTCATGAGTACAGAGTTTTTACCAAAGGGGATGACACTGCATTTTTTGGCATTGAGCTTGAGGCCATGGCTCTGACACCAGGCATCTGTCTCAGTGAGGCCCTTCTGTAGGATGCCCACATCATTTGGGGACTTGACTATGGCTCCTAGTTTGCAGTCATCTGTGAACTTCGTTAGGCAGAGGCCTTCTGTGTTACCTGTACTTCAGTGAAGTAGATACCAAACAGTAGAGGTCCTAAGACTGAGCCTTGTGGTACTCCACTTGTCACTGGTTTGATGTCAGATTTGGAGTCTGCAACTTTTACAGTGTGGGTTCTGTCAGTGAGCCAGTTGGCAACCCATCTTGTGATTTAGGGATTTATACCTAGTTTAGTAAGTTTAGCTATAATTCCAGAATGGGGGATGGTGTCAAAAGCCTTGGCAAGGTCAAGCTAGGCTGTGTGAACCACCTTAGCCTCATCTACAGCTTTGGTGACTGCCTCAAAGAAGTTGAATAGGTTCAGGATGCATGATCTGCCTTTCACAAACCCGAACTGGGTGGTGTCCAGGGTTTGGACGTTACCAATGTCTTTGTTTATGAGCTCCATGATGATACATTCCATGGCCTTGCAGACCAGGCTCGTCAGGCTAATAGGGCGATAGTTCACAGGATCAGTGGTGGCTTCCCCTTTGTGGAGTGGGATAACTGTCGCTGTGCACCACTCAGTGGTCACAAAGCCTGATATGAGACTATGATTGAACATGGTGCTTAGGTGGGGAACCAGTTCATTCTGAAGTTTGTGTAAAATGCAGCCTGGGATGTTGTCCAGTCCCATGGATGCTGTATTTATGTCTTTAGAGAGTGCAGCTTTTACCTGTGTAGTTGTGATTACAGGGACTCTGCATTCTTCCTGTATAGATATGGGCCCTTTAGGGTGTGAGAGGATGGTAAAGTTAGCACTGAACCTATCTGCCAGGATGTTGGCAATATCAGTTGGTTCTGTAATTTTCATGCCATTGTGCTGTGACTCAGAGCAGATCTGGGTTTTGGCATTGAGATTCTTGACATAGCTATAGAATGCTTTGTGGTTGTACTTAGAATCAGCAGTGATTTTATTTTCATAACTAGCTTTGGAGGCTCTTATAAGGGATCTTAGCTTCTTACTGAGGCTGACCAGGGAGCTCAACCACTCATGGGATTTTACTCACTTTTGCAACAGTTTCTTCCTTCTGTTGTACAGTTTGTTTATGGCAGGCAACCACCAGATTGGCTTCCTTTTTTTGGAGGATAGCTTCTTGGTTCTGTTTGGGATAGCACGATCCATGCACTCATGTAAGTACTTATAGAGTGCATTTGTGTAGGATTCAGCAGTCGTAACTGTATTGTCCATGTGCAAGGGTGTTATGAAGTTCGCCACTTCTGTCTTAAGAAGCATGAAGTTAGCTTTGGAGACATTTTTTACCATGGTTTTCTTAATGTGGGGTGGGGGTGGGATGTGGATATCTAGGGTGATTAGCATATTGTCGGATATGACCAACGAGGAGTTGACTTTGGGTGTGGAACACCGGTCACTCATGTTGGTAATGACTAGATCTAAGATATTGCTGCCCTTGGTAGGGGTGTGGATGAGTTGATCCAGGGCACCGGAATTTATGAATTCCAGAAAGCGTTGAGCGAAAGACTTGGTACATGAGTAGTTTTCCCAGTTAATGGTGGGATAGTTGAAATCACCCATTATTAGGTTGTTTGAACCCTAATATTTTCCAGTATATCAAGAAAAGAGGAGTGGGAATCTTGGGGCATGATGTCGGATCTGTAGCAAGCTACAATTTGGATTGCAGTTTTGCTCAGAGTTAGTTGCACTTGGATAACCTCGGCTGCATTATGTTGAGCAACTAGCCTGGAGGTGTGGATATCCTTAATGAATATGGACACACCTCCACCTTTGGTGTTCCTGTCCAGGTTACATGGCTGAAAAGTGTGGTATGCGTTATAGCCTGGTAGTGCAGGGGTGCTCTTTGGAGCCTTGAACCAGGTCTCAGTCACTGCACAGATGTCGATGTTCTCCATTTTAAGGAGTGCCTTGAGTGAGTGCATTTTGAAATTTAGACTTCTAGCATTGAGTAGCATTACCCTCAGTTTTCGCTTGCCTGTTCCTGTTACAGTGGTTTATTTGTCATTTGAACTTTATCTAAAAAAGGCACTATAGGGGCAGCAAAAGTCTTAGCCAATATCCGGAGTCCCATGGGCAACAGGTGCAGGCCATCTCTGGCAAAGCATCGTGGTCTATTGACCATGTCATCCCAGGCAGACAGATACTGGATCCTCTTAGAATGACACCAGAAGCTTAGCCAATTGTTGAAGTCAATCATTTTGTCCTTGTACTGTGGTATCATTCTGGGCAATGGCAGAATGCTACTCAGGGCTAGGGTCATACCTCCCTGGGCTACAAAATCAGAGAGCTCTTCCATGTCTCTTTTCATGTAGTCCAGGGAGGTATGTCTCAGGTCATTCAAACCAACATGGACATTGACAAAGTCATATTTATACTTGTTGTGGAGAGACCTGAGTTAGTGGGTTATGTGGCGGATCCTGGCACCAGATAGGCAGCTGACAGTAACGTTCTCCTTGTTTAGCCTGGTGAGTGGGACATCAGTGTTTCTGACTATAGAGTCACCTATGACTAGTGTGTTGGGTACGTTGTTTTGCCTACTATATTATATATTTTATAATATATATATATATCTATATATATATATATATATATATATATCTATATATATATATATATATATATATATATATATATATATATATATATATACATATATATGTTTGCCCATAATATCTGAATAAGTGAGTAGGATTTTCCTGACAGCATCAAAGAAACATTTTCCTTCCTTCTGTGTTTTTTCTTAAGTTTTGGATTTTTCTTGGTATATTGATTTGATTTTCTTAGTATATTTTATTTTTATTTCCCATTCATTTACCAGGTTAGTCCAACTGGACACAAGGTGACCATTTTCAGTGGAGGCTCGGAGAGAAAAGCTCCAGATACATAGTAAACATTTATAAAAAATAATAAAAATTAATTATACAAACAGCTATTTTGTTCAAAGAGCATACAGTGGTTAGAATATTGAGAAACAATTAAACAAGATAATATACAACAAATATACAATTGCTTGAACATAAATTCAAAAAGAAGTTCCCATAGACAAACAGGGTCATAAACTAGAAATCATAACTATATTGATATGCTTTATATTGCATTTATCTTTTTAATGATGGTATATGTGTATTATTGTACGTCATATGTGCACAAATATTTGTATTAATCTATGTATTTACAGTATATTGACAAAGCACTGGGTTACATCAGAGGCTTGGGAGGTCATTGTTAAGAAACTGAGAACTGTTGTAAAGCTTGGCATTGAATACCATAAGTTCAGGTTATGCTATAAGAGAATAACTATGTAAAGATAACCATGTCAGCAGCCAGAATGCATTATAAACTGAATGTTTTACTGTAGCCCACTGAAGGAGAGGAGATGGGAGGAGTAACTTGGCCAGGAACTGAAACTTGCAAAACTGCCCCTTGTGGAAAGTATTTTTTATCTCAGTAATTTGTTGACACTTTTGCAAGTTTCTTTCAGAGAATGTGTAGTACATCAATAGGAACAACATTTGTAAAACTCATCACATACCAGTCAATGACACATGAGCTGCAGACTCTCAAACTTGGCATTTTTTTTCAGGTGGTCCATTCTAAGTGAATGGAAGTCTAGTCTGACAGCAAATGGTAGGTCTATTTGTTCTCACAGTCTGTGCATTAAGACAGATTTAGCTTTCCAAAGGAATCACAAAGTCTGCCCCCATGAGGGCAGAGAAGAGTAAAAAAAATAAAATTAGGAATGAGTACTTATTTTGCTGCAGGCAACTTTAGGAGGTGCAGTAAATTATGGCAAGATAAAAAATATATGTTTTTTCATTGTTTGTCCTTGTGGTCCTTTAAACATATGTTCCAGTTACAGCTCCTGGTTTGTTTATGTGCAATAAACAACTTGAGCTGATCACAGTGCCTCAGTGTCTCATTTGAATACAAGGACATCTGACAGTAACAACACTGACATCAGTGCTATTGCTAAACTGAATTGTATTGAGCTCATCTCATCTCATTTATTATTGCGGTGTCTGGCACTGAGAAAAAAATTAATGGATTTCATTTTTTTTCTTGTGTAATCCTGATCTAGAAAAATGATGGAAAAATCATCACTATAATGTCTATAAGTTTTTAAAATAATGTGAAACCACAGCATGGTGAAGCAGCAAACAATCCAATTGGAAAAAAAGTGTACTAATAAGCCGCAGACTGTCCATATGAGAAGCAGAAAAGATCAACACAGAGTTATATCACTTAATCTTGCTCACAATTACTAGGCCATAAGCTTAATAATAAGACACATTAACCTAGGAAATTGGAACTGAATGGCACACAACTGAATATTAAAATGGCTACATTGGCCTACTGATGCTATTACTAAACTAGGACAATATCTCTAAAGTAGTATTTTTTTATTAGATTTCTCAGGAAAATATGATATTTGGCTACAGAATGCTCTTAGCTGATAAATTTAGGTGTAAAGACACACATACATTGCTATCTTTATGCAAAGTTCATCACTAATCTAAGTCTATATACAGAAAATATCACTGTTTTGCAGAAATATATGATTCTTACTTGTGAAGTAACACCATCACCATCACAATTCAGATATATTGTTGGCATGTACTACATTTTATCCTGAACTGAAGTGATATACCCACCCATAATTTAAACTCAGTACATTTAAACTTGGCAAACTGACACAGAGAAATGCCTGTAAATGTATCTACTGACACTTCTTAGTAAAGTTTGGAAGGAAATTGACATATACACATACACGTGTGCCCAAACCTGCACACACACACACACACACACACACACACACACACACACACACACACACACACACACACACACACACGAGTGTGCACACACATGCTCATACAAATACACACTATTTTTTTTTTCTTTTTCCATTTTGAATCCTTTTCCATTCATCAAGCAATCCTAATTGTTGGACAGTTTTTATGCTATCATTTGGCATCTTTGTTCCATGCACAGAAAGATAATACATTGTCTTCTGTCTGAAAGCAGCATTTGATGAGTTATTAGCTGGCTCCTTATGGTCTTATTAGACACTTTACTCCAATACCATGTGTTTTATATCAAATGCTTAATCTTATTAAATTAAAATTTATAAATCATTTCTGTGGGTGGCATATGATTCCATTCATATGCAGAGTCATCTATCTGGTCTGTTAACTGGAGGCACTTTCAGAGCTCTGTATTCAAATAACCTCACTCCTTATCCCTGCTTTATATAACAACAAAAGATGGAACATTTCCATGGGCAGTGTATGCCTTTCTTTAGTGCCTGAAATGCAACACAAAGACATTAAACTGGGCTTATGAGAGAGAATTATATACATTGGTTATAACTGCGGGTCCATGACAGATATAACAAGTGATGGTGGTAGCTATGTAATAGTTTTCTCTAGTCACTTTTGCCCTCTGGGAGAATCAGTATAAACATGGGTCAGCAGAAAAGAAATACTGCCTAGTGTTAAAAAAATGTTATGTATCCCATTAAAAATGCAGCTGCTATAAACAAGTTATTTTTTATAACTGAGAGAAAAGTGGAAGCAGATGCTTTACAAAGAATTGGTTGCCCTTGCCATCTAATGGATGGCACAACAACTCTTTTCTTTTGACTTGATGTGTTGGCAAAATCCTGATATGAACTGTGGTACAATGTTATTTTATCAGTTTGTGAATAGGTATATGTGTTTCACAGTCATCATAATAGGGTAAGGGCACTTTTATTTAGATTTTCATGATTATGTTTTCTCAGAGCCACAGCTTCCTTTAATAGCAGATGTGAGACTTGATTTTAGTACAGGTTAATTTTCAAGTGGGTTATCATCATTTACTGCCTTTGTAACAACATAAAATGAGAAAAGTGGCCCAGATTAAAAAAAAAAAAATAATAAGTCTTCATTTTGATAAACTGAAGACAAATAATTTGCATTAACCAAGAAAAAGGAAAATATCCAGTTCAAGGCATCTGAAAATTTCAGTTCCAACTGTATGTGGAACCACATCTTTTTACAGTTTGTGTTACATCCACTTATGTGCTCTCTGCCTGTATGCCAGGTTCACTCTTTGTAGTAGGTTATGATCCCTGCCTTGATACTTTTCCATCATCATTTATTTATTATATTATTTATTTATTTGTTAACCAGGTTAGTCCAACTGAGCCAGTGGCCCATTTTCAGTGGAGACCCGAGGAGAAAAGCTCCAGCTTACAATACAATGCAATTTGTGAAACATTACAAAAGAAATGATATACATTACAGGAAATACAAATTTTGGAAAAAACTAGAATGAAAAATAAATTACAGGCTTAGAAAAACTTTCTTTAGTTATTTCAGGCAGAACTCCAAATGAGCATACACAAATATGGTTAAACATGTATGTAAGTGAGAGACAAATATAATTAGTCATCTATTTCAAGTACCTGAATAGTGGTCTCATTTTATTATTACTGTATTCTGAACTCATAAGTCTGAATAATTATTCAGTATTAAAATTCATGAATGACTAAATTATTTTTTATAGGTTGATACCATACATTTATACCACTCCATAGCAACATCCCAAGGATGACCTTTGGCTGGAATGATATCTATTAAGCCCACAATGTACATAGATCTGTATCTTACTTGACATGACAAACTCCAGATTTGGTGTGTCAGCCATTTAATGTATAAACTCGCAAATAATAAAATAAAAATAGACAAACAAACTAAGCGTTTTCACCTTAAACAATCTGGGCTTCTTCAGATTCATAAGGTAACAGATACCCTGACATATGCCACCATGAACCAGATTTGTTTAATTGATTTCTGTGTCAAAATAGCTGTTCACAGTTTGAAAGTTGTCAAGGAAAGCAAAAGAGGTCAACAACTGGAAGAACTATATTCTGAATAAATCACCAGCTAAACTTGTGCTCTTACCCTCTTATTGTGACTTGTGAATGACAGTACTGAAAAACCTTTGCAAAGATCATGCCATTGTAGTTTAGTATTCCAAAGTTCAACCTAGAAATCCATGCTTTAATTATTTTCAAGTATTATATGAATTATGTGCACCTATGATTAACTAAAACTGCATATCTGTACCTTGAAATGTCTATGTTCACATGTCAGTAACTTCATACTTTTTTTAATCTTTTTTCAGATTACCACTTCTGCACAGTGAAGCGTACCCGAAGACTTCAAATCACTTCTCTAGTCTGTACAGTGGCAAAATTACTGCTGACACTACATGTAGCCCTAGATTATTTATGGACTCTTATGCAACTGTAGAAATTGCTTCATTATACATAACACGCATTGTATGTTAAAATTTATCAGTATGAAGAAAATAGTCTCAGTAGCTTCACTCAGTAATTTTTGCCAATTATTTTTGGATTTCAGAATCACAGTTAAGCAATGTTGGTGCTCACATGCATACAAAGTCTTACCTGTTTATGATCTATATATAGTTTAAATTGCAAAGTTTTATTTTCTGTTTCAGATCATAAAGTGGGTATGCAGAATACATAGACAGCTGAATATATGGATTGATTTATAGATGGAAATACATATTTTTACAAGTGCTCTTTCCTGAATCAAAGCAAAATTTTTATAAACGGCATATGAACAGAATATATTATCGCATATTTGAAATTATAGCCCATGGCATTAATGCATCTAATTTGAGACAGATTTCTAGAATTTCTGAAAAAACTACATTTTTTTATTTTTTTGGATAACATTTTCCCCCAAATTTTACATACTGTACTGTAAACTATATAGATTTCAGGTCTGGAAATTAAGTCTGGGCTTTAAAAATGCCACACTAAACGAATGTAAGAGAAACTGAACTGCATTACCAATAATACTGTAATAATTTTTGGAATACCAGACCCAAACAGCAAATACTGATATTGTCTGTTATCCATTCTGTCAGAATGTAAAATGATGTACAGGATATCCTAGTCAAGCCACTCTGTAATTATTGTCCTTCAATACTGTTTATCGTTATTGACAGGGGGAAGACAATTGCATTGTTGTGTTGTACTTCTGCAGCAACATATAATGCATGTGCTAAGAACATGCAGGCTGCACAAACATATCAACTTCCCGTACTTCTGGTGCCATGACACCAGCTCTGGTCCTCTTTTTGTCACAGCACCTACAGATGCACAGTATTACCACATAGATATGAATTAGGAGTAACATGCAGAATCACAGAACATATCACATTTCAGTGCAAGTATAGTACTACACTTCCCATAATACCTTGAGGTCCATGAATGAAGCTTTACTATGGCACTGACCTACTTTGCTATTCATGTGGTTGACACATGTCAGCAGACTCTAAAGAAGCAGGACAATGTCAGAATGACTCACTTTTGTAAATGAGCTCTGACTGAGATACTTTACTATCTATAATATGTGTGCATATAGTGGGAAGAGGAGCTATTGATGCTTTGGTACACACTGATGCATTTTGTAGAACTATATAGATTGCTCATTTTGACAAATGAGGGCACTAGAAGAATTATTAGTTAGGTTTTTCTTGCTACAACACACTTGACAAAAACCCTAAAGTAGAGAAATGGTATGTTACAAGTGCTTCTCCTTCTCTGTGTTACTGACTATTATTCATACATGGTCTTGGTAGTCAATACTGTTCCATTTTTATTTATTGCTCCAGGTATACCTAGTAGGCATAAGTGCCCGTTTGGATAAGTGACTTGCTTGAATCACATAATAGGTAAAATGGGACTAAATCAAACAAAGAAGTACGAGATGAAGTTTGTTAAGAGCTTATAAACTTAATTATCTGCAGACATCTCATTTGTAATGTCACCTATTGTACCATATTTACCCATACAGTACCAAACCACAGAATTTGTTTGTTCATTTATGTCCTAATACCCACTTTGTCCTGTTCAGGGTTACTGAGGAACTAAAGCCTCTCATAGCAGTCAGTTGGCATTACACAGAAAAAAAATCCTGGCTAAGACAACAGCCAAACACAGGATGCACACTCATAACACACACACACACACACACACACACACACACACACACTCATAAATATATATATATATATATATATATATATATATATATATATATATATATATATATATATATATATATATATATATATATATATATATTTATATATATATATATATATATATATATATATATATATATATGTTCAGCTGGAGAATTGCAGATTGCTTTCTGCAAGTGAAGGAGTGGGAGACTTCAAGTGGATGAATGCAAGTATATTGGTGGTTTTGTCCCCAGATGACCATAGAATCAGAAAACTGACCAGCAGAGAGGTGCAACAGAGGGAGTAGTGCAGGCCCTATACTGCAATGTAAAGGTAAAGGGAGTTGAACACTAGGATGAACATCACAATTTACCAGTCACTCTGTGCCCCCATCCTTACATATGGTCATAAATGTTGGAGCATGATGGAAAGGAAGAGACTGAGTATACAAGCAACAGAAACTAGGTCCCTTCATAGAGTAGTTGGGCTCACTTTCTGTGGCTGGGTGAATTCTCACAATCTAGGAGGATCTAGGAGTTCAGCTTCTTCTTTTTGTTGCTAAGAATCAGTTGAGGTATTTGGCATGTGTCCAGTACATATCACATGGGAAGTATATCAAGGACAACCCATTAGGATGAGATGCTGAAGAAGACCTAGGATATGCTGCAGAGATTATTTCCTCTTTCTGTTTGCCTGAGAATGTCTATGAATACCACAGGATGAATTGCAGGCCATTGCTTTGCTTACCTTGCTATCTGTGTGACCCTTAGAAAGAGAAGCAGCTTCAAAAATTTATGGAATGAATGACTGGATAGAAGTGTGTGTGTGTGTGTGTGTGTGTGTGTGTGTGTGTGTGTGTGTGTGTGTGTGTGTGTGTGTGTGTGTGTGTGTGTGTGTGAGACTGCTTGGTCGTGTCTTTTATACGCACGTGCAAATATATATTGGCTAGGTCTTTCTACATTAAGTATAAGCTAATATGACCTGCTAAGCAACTTTGAGTCAATCAAGCCAATAGATAATTAGCACACCAACATTATCACATAATTTACCAGTGATGATGAGGAAGCATGCAGCAATGGCTGGGTTCTAAGATAAATTCATAGGCCTTTGATTCATGATTAATTCCCTTCATATAATAGACAAACATAGAAAGATTTATATTGTTTTCTTTTTCTGCTGTATGCCTTCTATGAGAACTTTAGGAATGGAATAACAAAAGAGTCTGATTATAGTAAAGGCAGAATGAAAAGCAAATCTGTACATCTCTCCACCATAAAAATACACAGTACTTTTATTTCTTACCATACACAATACTAGGTTTAAAGTGATTTCTGTGCTACCATACCCACCTACCTTGCATGTTCTGAGAGCTAATTGTTTTAATTGATCAAAGTATGATATAACTTGATTAAAAACTAAGCCCTCTTTTAAAGTTTCCATTGCTTTGTTATCCTCCATAGTTCATACCTAAGCCAGTGCTTTTTCCCTTAGTCATTCTGTGATTGTTGAAAAGTGTCAAAATATTGCCCTGTTATTAACCAAATCAATTAAACATCTTAGAGTTTTGAAAAGTTTCACCTGCAAAACTGACCCTGAATATGAGTGTATTATAACTATTTAGTCCCATATATGTGGAAATGATATGAATGTTTTTGCTGTATAGATGGAGCTCTAATTTACAGTAAAAATATTTAAGGTTTAATTTACTGAATATTTCAGCCTTATTCACATCTCCCTTGAAATTGCTTTGTTAGCCAGTTTCATGTCAATGCAAATATACACTTCGGATGGATATTTTGATTTTGGAGGGGTAACTACATGTGACGCCTATGGTCTTGGTTTATTTCCACTTTCCACTGTGGCACCTTCTTCTAGATTCACCAGATGATTCTCACTTAGTCTATGCTCTTATGTAAAAACATAATCTGTCATGGAATTGGTATCCTGAAGTTATTGATGTTGCACTATGCAGCTTGGCTATATGGAATTTTAATTTTCCTGCACCATCAAATGAGTATACAAACTATTTGATTTTCTCCATCTCAGATTTCTTTCTTATACCATTAGTTAAATAACTGCGAACCTTAATTAGACCTAATTTTTACAGTTATAAAACAAAACAGTGTTCTACTACCTTGCACAATAGAGTTTCACTGGTTCATAGATTTGACTGACAAGTTTATGATATGCTGATCTTAAAAAGCTTAATTTTCAAAACCTCATAATTATATTTTCTACTTCCCGCGTACATATCTTTGTATCTCTATCTTTCTAACCATCTATTTGTCATGCTGTTTTCGATCTATCTTTCTCTGTATCCCTCTGTTTATGCCACACAGAATATTTTTCTTCAGTCTCAACTTAAGATTCCTTTTAGAGAACATGAAAACAGTTTGGACCAGTGGGCACAGACTGTATAATGACACTTATCTATAGTTCACTTTACACTCTTTCTGATTTTTACATCCTGGCTATATTAGGTGAAGCCATCAGCAGATTAAACTAACATTCTTCAACAGTCAGAGTATCCTCATTATTTATGTAGAATAATCTCCTTCTAGAGGCTGTAGAGAGTTACCCTTTGCATAAAGGTATAACTTTTCTTGTATCTGGTGCCATCCCCCCAATCTGGTGGCCCCTGTGATGTCCCAACACTGGGCCAGTAATCAATGAGCCTGAATCCTCACCACATACACTGGAGAGGGACGTTCACTTGGAATACAAATGGATACACTCAGTATTTCCAGATGCAGACCTCTCAGCATCAAGCACAATTTCCCATAAGAGCGAACAGGGCATACACTCAGCCAAGGGTCTGGGGGGTCTCTATCTGTCTCCCCCAGGTCCGCATGGGCACCATGAAACCAGTTATTCATGTTCCTGTCCAAGTAGTTAACACACACACTCTTTGAGATTTAAGTTTCACAAACAAACACACCTGAGAAAGGCTAGCACAGATTACCCGCTCAACCAACTTTGTCCAGACTATAAGGTAGATTCATTGCCACCAGTCAGTTACTATATGGCTCTTAAAAGGGTATTCAATTATGCTAAGTGAAGTTAATATTAATATAAATGGTAATGTTGACCAAACAGCAAGGCTTTCAGGAGTGGCCAGAGTTTTAAACCAAATAAATATATGCAAATAATCTCAAAGCTTAAATATTTTCTAAAAAGGACTAGCCACAATTAAAAGTTAACATATATTTAATAATAAATAAAAGAAGAAGAAAAATACTAAATATATATTTACAGTAAACCACAGAGTTCAAATCACAGGAAATAATTAAAATAACACTGATGGACAGATTCATACAAATAAAGAAAAACAACCTCTAAATTAAGTTTCACGCTGTTCTTGACTGAATCTAGGAAAATTGCTATTCCCTAATAACTTACTTGATGGAGCAAGGCACAATGAAATATGTGAGCAGTCTTTCTAGTCAGGTTCCCCAAAACAGAATACTCAATACTCAGAGATTACTCCTTGTAAAATATAATATCCAAGATGACTTGCAGAGTGACCTCATCTGGTCATCAAACTCTAGGTTCTCATAGTATCCCGCTTTGAAGCTGAGACAGGAATTTAACATAGATGGCTACAATATATACCTGAATATTTATGGCAGTGCCTGGGTCTTCCCTCTTTTTACTGAGCTAATGAGCAAAGGCTTCTTCTAGACCCACTGTCTACAGTCCTATTCAGCACTGTGGGGTGCCTTTGTAATGGTTTAACAGCTCATTTACATTTCCCTTATTTTTCTTAAAGTAAGCTAGCTGGTTAGCCTATGCTGTCCCAGTATCCTCTATTAAAACGTATACATTTAATTCAGTTACAATAATGCGTGTACATTTCTTTTCATTCCAGCAGGGTGCACTGATGATACATTTTAACACAAGCAAACCTCACAAATATGTTTCCGCACAAGCATCTGTACAAATCAGTTTGATATACAAGTGATATATAATTATTTACAAAATTCTAGCTTGCTGTGCTTGCACAAGCCATGCATCCACTGCCCTGCTTCTCCTGGCATGGCTAGCAGTATCTCCTATCATCACATCTCTCCCCCCTTTGGAGGCTCAAGATAGTTTTTTAAGTGACCCTTGAGAAATGTGGTTTGAGAGAAATAAGCTTATCTGGGAATACATTACCCCATTCCCTGTCTTCCAACCCCATCTGTGTCGGCATTGCTGATCCCACTATGGTGTTGTACTGTCACGTCATATGCCTGCAATCCTAAGCTCCACCTTAATAACTTGACATTTGGCTTACTGGCTCTATGTAGCCATTTTAAGGGATTTTGGTCTGTGACCACAGTGAATTTCTTTCCACACAGATAAGGCTGAAGTTTCTGCAGTGCTTATACTATGGCTAGACAGTCCTTTTCTACAGCTACATAACATTCCTCCTTGTGTTGGAGTCTATGGCTGAGATACACCACTGGATGCTCTTCTCCCTCTGAGGAAACCTGGTTAAGTACATGCCTGACCCCATGGTTTGAAGCATCCACCTGCACAACAAACTCTTTGCTGTAATCTGGCCTGATCATATCACTCCCCACTCTCTGTTCCAGGTAGAAGACCATTGCCATACCCACCTGACACTTACTATGCTTAATGGTCAACCCTGCCCTTTGCAGTCTGCCCAGCACCTCCCTGACATCCTGAAGGTGCTCTTGACAGAAATGGCTGCAGATGGCAATATCATGCAGGTAAGCAAGGGCATAATCTCCTGCTCCTGCTAATATATGATCTACCAGCCTCTGGAAAGTTACTGGGGCATTTTTACATCCCAAAGGGCATCTTCATGAACTCATACAAGCCAAAAGGAGTCACAAAGGTTGACCTCTCTCTAGCGTTGGGAGTCAAGGACACCTACCAGTAGTCCTTGGTCAGATTAATAGTGGTCAGATACTTAGCTCCACTGAGTTTCTCTAAGGTTTCATCTGTCCTAGGCATGGGGTAAGCATCTGATTCTGTGTGACTATTTAGTCTTCTGTAGTCCACACAGAACCTGGTGCTGCCATCCTTCTTTGGCACCAGCTCCACTGGGGAGGCCCAGAGACTGCTGGACTCCTGGATTACTCCCAGTTCCAAAATCTCCTGTATCTCCTCCCTCAGAGTCTGCCTGACTTGCTCATGCATCCTCTAAGGGGCCTGCTTGATAGGTCTTTGGGGCCCTGTATCCACATGGTGTTGGACCAGGTGGGTGTTCCCTGGTTTCCCAGTGAACATGTCTCCAAACTCCTATAACACTGCTCAGATTTCTCAAACCTGGGTATGGGATAGCTGCTGGGACATTGCTACCCCTGCCACGGAGGTGTTGGTCTGAGCCTCACTGAGGAGATCAGTCACCAGATCCCCCTCAGACTCTACTTGCTATCCACTGCAAATACTCAGCACAATGGATTCCCAATCATGGTAAGGCTTCATCATGTTAACATGGTACAGTTTGTGCCCCTGCCTAGCAGTTATACCATGTAGTTAATATCACTAACCTTCCTTACCACTTTGAAGGGTTCCTCCCAAGCTGCCTGCAGCTTATCGTGTCTGACAGGAATGAGCACCATCACCTGCTGTCCCACAGCATACTCGCTGTTTCAAGCATTCTTGTTATACCAGACAATTTTCTGCTGTTGGACGTCTGCCAGTTTCTCCTGGGTCATGCCCATGAGCTCCCTTAGCCTTGTCCTGAGGTTTAGGACATATGCCACAATAGATCCTTGCGGGATTCACACTCACCCTTCCACTCATTATCTGTCAGATCTAAAGGTCCCCTCACGCTATGTCCATTCAGCAACTCAAAGGGTGAAAAACCTGTGGATTCTTGGGGTATCACTCTGTAAGCAAACAACAGATGGCACGAATATTTGTCCCACTCTCTTAAACTGGTCTGCAAATGCCTGTAACATGGTCTTTTGTGTAGAGTTTAACCTCTCCATTAGACCATTAGTCTGGGGATAATAGGGTGTTGTCTTTAGATGCTTCACCCCACAGTGCGCCCACAGACAAGCCAGCAGGTCTGACATGAAATTGGCATGTCTCCTGGTCAGTATTTCTCTTGGGAAACCTACCCTGTTGAAAATTTCTAGCAATGTATTTGCCACCTTCTTGACAGAGCCAATGCCTCAGGGTGTCTAGTAGCATAATCTAATACCACTAGGATATACTTCTTCTCTGTGGAACCTGGATCACTGAGAAGCCCCACAGTATCCATAGCTACCCTCTGAAATGGCTCCTCAATCACAGGCAAAGGCATCAAAGGAGCTTTCACCTTGTCTCCTGCCTTGCCTACTTTTTGGCACTGCACACAGGTCCAGCAGTACCCAGTTACATCCTGCGATGCCAGACAAATAAAATTTCTGCATAATACATCTCTTGGTACGCTTTATGCCCATACGACCTGCAAAGGGATCGTCATCGGCTATGGCTAGAAGTGCCAGATGGTAGGCTCTGGGCACTACCAACTGCTTTATTACCTCACTTTCTATCCCTCCCTCAGGAATCCACTCTCTATACAGTAACACTTTGTTCCACTATGCAGACTCCCCTTTTCCTTGAGAATCAGGTGTCTCCCTAGCTACTTTCCTCAAGCCTAGTAATATAAGGCCTGGAAGCTGAGCCTGTCTCAACTCTATCTTTGTGACATTTCCCAGCTCCCCTTCCACAGCGGTGCCTCACTGTCAGACTGAATACTACCACTCACCTCTGCCCTTGCAGCCACCCTGTCAAAGGGAGCATCAGTGCCTACCAGCAGCCATGGCACATCTTCATGCTCACTGCTACAGGGAAGCTCCCTCCCTGAATTACCCACATCATCAGTCCTGTCTTCAGGGATACGGTCTGTCTAGGTCTCCCCCAGGGCTACCAGACCTACATGCCTGTCTTTAAGCATCACAACATGTCACTGCATGCACACAAGGTACTGCATTATCAAAATCATACCCTATTAAGACATCTGCAGGCATATTCTCAAACACACCTACATGCTTGCTTCCTTTTCCACCCTCTTAATCAAGGTGAACCCTGCCAAAGGCATTTAGAATGGGATCCTTCCTAAAGCTCTAACTAGAGTGGACTGCCCAAGCAAGTACTACTCCTCTTTAACCACTGCAGGCTTCACAATGCTTATATCAGAGGCTGTGTCTGTCTTGGCAGTGGTCTGTTTTCCATCCACCAAGATAGAATACAAACTCTGGTGTTAGTCTGATACCCCTGTTGCCTGCAAACAACATACTGCTGCATTCTGTTATTCGCACTTGCTGGCTCCCCCACCTTTTGTTTCACACCTTGCCTCCATGGACATCTATATGCTACATGGCCCTACTGGTTAGATTTAAAACATTTAACCCTTGATCCCAGCCATATCCCTGAACTAGTGGCTTCCCATGTTACTGACAGACTCAGCTGGGGCGGTTTAGGCTGCCCACAATGGGTTCCCTTATATTTATGTGCAGCACTGAATATCCCTTTCCTGTGCAGTGATGCCCTGCTTGCTAAGTAGAGATCCCCTTTTTCTCCAGCTCATCTGCCGAGCTGCATTCCCTGTCTGCCAACCAGATTCTTGTGTCCTCAGGCAAAGTCCTAAGGGCTTGTTCCTTCACCAAAAGGTCTGCAGCCCTGAAATGCAGTGACCTGACACCTACTCACCCACCTATGAAAATAAGTACTTAACTCAGCAAAATAATCACCTACACCTTCATCTGCTTGTGTCTATGCTCACAAAACATTTTTTGTAAGCTTCAGGTGTTAACTTAAAACATTCCAATAAATATTTTTTTAACTGTAGCATAGTTTAAGCAATCAGTATCAGACAATTTAGAAACAGCAGTTACAGCTTTACCATGAACCACACCCAGATCCTTTGGTCAACAGTATACTGTTTACATACCCTTTCAAATATATGAATAAAACTATCAAAATTATCAACCTCTGTAAATTGTGTAGAATTTTACCGACTTTTATTACTTCTGGGGTTTAGTTATTCCCTTCCCCTTTACCTCCATGTTCCTGTCAAAGAGTCAGCATGTCCCTCTCATGTTGATGCTGCTTCACATTTTCTTCAGCCTCCAAATGCCGCAGTGTCTCTGATGATTCTAGTTCCAAACGTCTGGCCCCCAGTTCAAGTCTCTTTAACTCCAGATGGATTTTAAAGTCCTCTGAGGAAAAGTTGAACTGTCCTGTTTCTGAAAGGTGTACATTCGCAATGCCAGCCTGGTTGCTGGTCTGTGCTGTAGTTGTTGATTAAGACTGTGATCAGTTCTTCATTTAGTCAGGTTGGCATGCACCAGTCCATTAGCTTGGCACATCTCAGCCAACTGGTTCTTTGTCAGCTGCCAAAATCCTCTACTGACATCCTTGTCTGCTCTCACTCACTAACTAAGCTAACAAAAAGTAAATAAATAAAACTATTGTGATATGAAACTCTGAATGTTTACTTTGTGTTTGCTTGAGAGTACACCTTCTTTAGTGACAACTGCTTACGGGCTACAGGATTTCAATTAATATCCCACCACTGCTCACCAATATATGGAATCCCCACTCTGGGCCAGGAATCAAGGAGCCTGAATCCTCATCGCTGACACTAGAGAGGGACATGCACTTGGAATACAAATGAATACACTGAGGATTTCCAGATGCAGATCTCTTTGCATCAAGCACAATTTCCCTTAAGATCATACAGGTCACAGCCTCAGCCCGGGGTCTGGGTGTCTATCTGTCTCTGTCCAGGTCCCCAATAGGGCTCCCCACTGGCACTGTGAAACCAGTACTTAATGTCCCTGTCCCAAGTAGCTGACACACACACACGCTTTGAGATTTAATTTTCAAACACACACACACACACACACACACACACACACACACACACACACACACACACACACACACACACACACACACACACACACCTGGGAAAGGATAGCACAGATTACCCGCTCTACCACCTTTGCCCAGACTATAAGGTAAATTCACTGCCACCAGTCAGTTACTATAAGACTCTTAAAAGGGTATCCAATTATGCTGAGTGAAGTTAATATTAATACAAATGGTAATGATGACCAAACAGCAAGGCTTTCAGGAGTGGCCACAGTTATCACCAAATATATATATGTGCAAATTCTCTCAAAGCTTAAATATTGTCTAAAAAGGACCAGTCACAATGAAAAGTTTTCAAAATTGCAGTAATTCTGATGAAGTCCCATGGTGGATGAAAACGCTCAACTATTCTACTGCTGGATTTGTTTGTTTTTCCAGTAAAGTGCCGTGTGAGTTCACCTGGTTGCCTTTTTGGATTATTGTTTGCTAAAGTAGTCCATCATCAGTGAGAACAGCAGTGGGCTCAGAGGTGAACCCTGTTGCATAGCCACTCCCACTGGGAACCCCTCTGGGAGTCTGAAATTTGTTTGTACTTGTTTAATTGAGTCTGTGTACATAGCCTGGACTAATTTTACTAATATTTCTGAGACTAAATCATTGCAGGGTTGCCCAAATCAGCTTTCTTGGGACCTTGTCATATGATTTCTCCAACTCTAGGAATGCCAATTTGGACTTTTTCCTCATCTTTAACTTCATGTCTACTATCTGTCTCACTGCAAGCATTGGGTTGGTTGTGCTGCATCCTGATATGAATCCAAACTACTATCTTCCATCCTACATTCTACAACTCTGTGTATTTGTACATCAGTCATCCTTTTCAGGACTTTCATACAGTTTGGCAGGAGTTTGATACCTCTATACTACTCACAGTTGCGAATGTCCCATTTTTCTTGCACACTGTCACTAGAATGCTTATTCTTCAATCTTCTGGAATACACCTTTTTCTCCATATTGCTATGAGTACTCACTGGAACCATTTCTCACCTAACTCACCCAACATCTTGACCACATGTGCCTCATCTGTACATGCTGTCTTCCCTGACTTCATTTTCCTTATAGCTGGTCTTGGCTCCTCTATGGTGGGCTCCTCTTTTTGTTTCACTGTAGGCTGTGTCTGGGGCAGTACATCTTTTTATTATTAATAATTATTATTTTATAATTATTTTGTATTATTTTTATGTGGGTTTTCTTCATTCAGAAGCTGCTTGAAATACTCCTTCCATTGGAATTTAATGTCCTGTAGACTAGTGAGCAGGTTGCTGCTGGCATCCCTTATGAAGGGTATCTGATGACTTTCTTCTTTATCATTATATCTTTGCCTTGCAACCTAATAGAGTTTCTTTGTGCTATTTGTGAGTCACTTTCTAGAAGTTCATCTTCTGAGTTTGCTTAATAAAAGATTATGATTTACTGTTCATCCATACTGCAATAGATGGCATCAGTTACTGCTAAATACTGCATATGTAGTACTGAATGCATTGCAGAAATCATGCTTTTGGTTGGTGGATAAGCCAGACCAGCCACCCCCCCCCCGCCATTAAGGAAACCACAGTAAAAAATTTCTCCAAAGCCAACTTCATGCTTCTTAAGACAGAAGTGGTGAACTTCATGACACCCATGCAGATGGACAATACAGTTACAACTGCTGAATCCTACACAAATGCACTCTATAAGCACTTGCATGAGTGCATGGATCGTGCTATCCCAAACAGAACCAAGATGCTATCCTCCAAAAAAAGGAAGCCAATCTGGTGGTCTCCTGTCATAAACAAACTGTACAAGAGAAGGAAGAAACTGTTGCAAAAGAGAGTAAAATCCCATGAGTGGAGGAGCTCCCTGGTCAGCCTCAGTAAGAAGCTTATAAGATCCTCCAAAGCTAGCTACAAAAACAAAATTGACACTAATTCTAAGGACAACCACAAAGCATTCTATAGCTATGTCATGAATTTCGATGGCAACACCCAGATCTGCTCTGAGTTACAGCACAAAGGCACAAAAATTACAGAACCAACTGATATTGCCAACACCCTGGCAGATAGGTTCAGTGCTAACTTTACCCCCCTCTCACCCCCTAAAGGGCCCATATCTATACAGGAAGAATGCAGAGTTCCTGTAATCACAACTATGCAGGTAAAAGCTGCACTCTCTAAAGCCAAAAACACAGCATTCATGGGACCGGACAACATCTCAGGCTGCATTTTACATGAACTTCAGAACGAACTGGCTCCCCACTTAAGCACCAAGTTCAGTAATAGCCTCACATCAGGCTTTGTGCCCATTGAATGGCACACAGCAACAGTTATCCCAGTCCACAAAGGGGGAGTCACCACTGATCCTGGAAACTATCGAACTATTAGCCTGACGAGCCTGGTCTGCAAGGCTATGGAATATATCATCATGGAACTCATAAACAAAGACATTGGTAACCTCCAAACTCTGGATCCCACCCAGTTCAGGTTTGTGAAAGGCAGATCATGCCTCCTGAACCTGATCGACTTCTTTGAGGCAGTCACTAAAGCTGTAGATGAGGGTAAGGTGGTTCACACAGCCTATCTTAATCTCGCCAAGGCTTTCGACACCATCCCACATCACAACCCCTACATCACAAGTTGGGTTGCCAACTGGCTCAATGACAGAACCCACACTGTAAAAGTTGCAGACTCCAAATCTGACCTCAAAGCAGTGACAAGTGGAGTACCACAGGGTTCCATCCTGGGACCTCTCCTGTTTGGTATCTACTTCTCTGAAGTACAGGCTAACACAGAAGGCTTTTGGCTAACGAAGTTCACAGATGACTGCAAACTAGGAGCCATAGTCAAGTTCCCAAATGATGTGGACATCCTACAGAAGGGCCTCGTTGAGACAGATGCCTGGTGTCAGAGCCATGGCCTCAAGCTCAGTGCCAAAAAGGGCAGTATCATCCCCATTGGTAAAAACTCTGTGCCCATGAACTACCACATAGGCAGCAATCTACTTAACACTGAATGCGTGATAAGAGACCTTGGGACCCAGGTGGACAGTAGTCTATCCTTTGATAGTCACATCGCCACAGTAGTCAGGAAGTCCTTCTATGTGGCACACCTCATCATAAAAGGGTTCTCATCCAGGAAAAAAGAAGTCATTGTTCCCCTCTACTTGACACTCATTAGACCCATTATAGAGTACAACGCCCCTTTTGGAATGTACCTCACAAGACATCTGCAGCAGCTGGAAAGGCCACAGAAGTACCTCACAAAGAGGATTACTGACCTCAATCAAATGCCCTACACTGACCGCCTCAAAAAACTCCAGCTTAACTCCATAGCATATCGCCTACTCCGAGGTGATCTTTGCCTAACATATAAAACTATGTCAAACCCAAAGCTGTTGTACATGCTACACCTAAAGAAATCCCAATCCCTCTGAGCTACATGCTCTAGGGACCTAAACCTTGTCACCACAATAAACAGGACATGCTGGAGGGATAGATTCCTGTCCCAGAGACTTCCCATACCCTGGAACAGGCTACCCAATCATTTCAAGCAAAGTTCTTCATTAGCACTCTTCAAGAAAAATCTTGATGAGTAGATGGGAAATAGGAAATACACCCCGGGGATCACTTCTGTGTCTCTGCTGGACAGTGGCACAGGAAAATAACTTTCTTGGGTGGCATAAGCCAGGGAAACTTGTTGGCTAGGCTTATGTAGGCCCTTGGGCTGATAGCCTAGTACCTTCCTATGAACCAATGAACCATAGTTGTTACTGTGTTGAAGTATTTATTTGTAAACAAGTTTGTCAAAGATTTTTGCATTGAGCTGATATAAGAAATATATAATCTTTTAGATGGTTAGTTGAATGTGTTTTGGGGAGTGGAATAATGACTGCATGTTGGGAGAGACTGAAAATGTATATTTACAAAATGATATAAAAGCATTTATTTATAGTCAGATTCAGTCAAACAAGTATAGAGTTAGATCATTTCCATAATTAAAAGGCTTAGTATCTCTACTAGGGTGAGCCAGAGGATATTTTTACCCTAGTTTAAAGAAATAAGCTAATCAGGGCTGGAGCATGGACAAAGCCAATGTGATTTGAAATGAAGTTTTAGACTCTTTTTGAATTGGGATAAGGAGGTAGTAAGAGTAAGGTTGGTAGGGAGGGAGTTCCATATTTTACCTATGGCATTAGCGAACAGAGAATCACCACCTGAATTATAGGATTTGATTGTTTGGACAAACAGTCTATTTGATGAGCGGAGACAGCCTAGATTGCTGTATGGGATGATTATGTTTTTCAGTGCAAGGGCGTTGTCTGGTTGTTTGAGAATATTAAATACTTCTATAAGTTGGTTTAGCTGGAGAAGGCTTGGCAGTTCTATCCAGCCAAGGTTTTTTAGGTTAAGGCAGTGGTGTGTCCTACAGGGCATGCCAATTGCAAATCTGGCGATATGATTGTAGCAACTGGAGAGTTTGTTAAGGTCAGATTTGCTAAGGTTAGTAAGGATGGGAGAGGCATAATGAAGGGAAGAGAGAAGATGACTGCGGGCAATGGTTGCTCTAGCCATTGGAGTTAGGAAGGATTTTATCCTATATAGTGACCCAAGTTTCTTGTTTGCCGTTTTAATGGTTTGGTTAACATGGATGTCAAATCTAAGATTGTTGTCAATAGTTACTCCTAAAAGTTTTGTATAGGGGTCTGGGGAGATGATAGTGCCATTGTTAGATTTTATGGTAGAGGATGTTGTAGAGGATTTACGGGTTGGAGAGAAAAGTAGTAGTTTGGTTTTGTTTGGGTTTAAGATCAGACGATGATCAGAGAGCCAGTTTTCAACTATGGTAAATATGTGCTGGGCTGTTGATAGTAGTTTTATTGGAGAGGTGTCAGAACATGCTAGTGTGGAGTCATCTGCATATTGAATACAGGTAGCATCTGGGATGACTGTATGGAGATCATTAATAAAGAATGAAAAGAGAAGAGGTCCTAATATGGAGCCTTGAGGAATTCCTATGGTATTAGGTAACAGGCAAGAGAGCTTGTTCTGCCATAGTACTGCTTTATAGAAAAATGTACTATCTGCCATAGTACTGCTTTATAGGAAAATATACCATCTACTAACCATATAGTGGCAGTACTCAAGTCTAGCAGGTTTTGTACTAAACAGAAGCACAGTAGTATCAGTATAACTATCACTCATTGATTTTCTGATAAACAATCCAAATTTCGTAGGAAAATCACTCATATTTATATCTTGCAGTTTTATTATGTTTTCTGGTACACGTTTACTATCTTTTTTACGAATCCTACCTACTTACTGTAGTAGGGTTTTATGGCCAGATAAGCTCAGAGTTACACTACTAGAAGTAGCAGCTAGTACATCATCCACTATTACACAGGGATTGTCATGAGATAGTTTAGATTTAATTCTTAGTTTAGCACACATTCTGTAGCATTCTACCTCAGAGTGTATGTGACTGACAGATTTTAGTAACTTCTCTCCATCAGGCACACTAATAGAGACAGCCCTACCTGTGCATTTCTATACTTGTTTCCATTTATAACACCAGTATGATTTGTTGTTGACTACTTTTTCTCTGTTCAACACATATCCATCTAACAGAAGCACAAACCCCCCTTTTCGAGATGTTGTTGCCTTATATACAGCCCCTATTGTCCCAGGTGCAGTCAAATACTTCTCAGCCATAGCACAGTTCAGTACTGTTGAATTGTTGTGCTTTAATGAGCCAATGTTTTCAGGATTACTGAGACAGTGTTTCCAGTTCATGGTTTTACATTTCGCGCTTTTAGGCTGACGATATTATGGTCGTTCAACTTTATAGTCTCGAGATACTGACATTCGAGATTTCAGTATTTCGAGATTATAAAGTGAATCCCTTCACACTCATATACCATATGCATCCAATCAGCTATTATTTCAGAATCACATCTCCAGCATTTAATTCTGTTTGATTTATATATAATTGTAATTTTGTTAGGAATGACAGAAGGTCTGTGTAAAAATTTCCAAGTGAAAATGTTTTAATATAATGAAGATGTAGCTTTATCCATAGATTTTAATATTAATTTCTTGTATTCTTCAGAGAAGTTTCATTATTAATTTTTAAGGAGTAGTTTTAATAGGAATTGTCTAAATATGTGAAATTTAAGAATTTTATAAATGTGTGACAAATATGATTTATTTTTCATTGCATTATTATTGATATTTATTAAGAATTCGAAATAATTTGGGGAATGAGTTCTCATCTAGGTTAAATATCTTATTTACAGCTGTGTTCACAAAGTCTCTAAATATTTATAAAAATAACCAATTACCAGAATCTTGATTGTATTTGGACCTTAAATTTTCAGTATCATTTAAGAATTGATGCCAATAAATTAAATGTTGTTGTTTTAATGCTAGAATTTTGTTGAAGTTATAAGTTTCTAAGCAGTCATTTGTATATGCAATTGGAAAGATAGACAATATTAAGTCTTTAATACAGTGGTTAGAATATGTGAAATTCTGGAAAGAGGAAATTATGTTATTTAAATAAGGAATTTGAGAAGTGGGTGTAATACCATTTATGCAAAAATCTTTTAATAACCAGATAAAACTATTAAAAAACTATTGGTTTATGACTAGTTATGATATATTTATTTACTAACAACATTTATTGATTTGTTTCCATTTTGAATCATAAGAGGAATTTATCCACAACACTATAACTTTTACAATTATTGAAGTAGCATACAATTGAATATCAGGGAATCCTATTCCACCATTATGCCAACCTTTTCTGTGCCAATAAAAGGAAAATCTTGGTTTATTAGGATGCCAAAAAATTAAGTAGAAGATTATTTATCTTCTTTATTGATTTTTTTTTTGGTGGAGATAGTACTAAAGATCGGAAGACAAAACATTTTGGGAAGAATTACCATCTTAATAAGCATTAACCCAACCTTTCATGGTAAAGAAGAATTTCTCCAATTTGTGACTAAACTTAAAATTTTATCTATAATTTTTTCAAAGTTTGTATCATTTCTTACTATTAGACATGATGGTTGTACTAAGGTATTTCATTTGATTGCTATTCCAATTGAAGTTAAAATATGTTTTGTATGATTTTTTTTATTTTCTTTTACAAATTAATAATGTACTTGTTTTATTATGATTAAATCTTTAGTTTGAGATTTCTTCAAATTGACCCATATAACTAATTATATGTCCTAATGAATTTTCTATATTTCTTATTGCTAGCAAAATATCATCAGTGAAGAGTTGAATCTTTAATTTGAAATCTTCTTTTTATTTTGATACCATTAACATTTTTATTGCATCTAATACAATTAGCAAAAGGTTCTATAGCTAATGCAAAAAGTAAAGGTAATAATGGTTTGTGCGATTTTGTAATTTAAAGGAATTAGAAAGAAAAGAACCTATTTTAACATAAGCATAAGAGTTATTGCATAACTTAGAAATTCTTCAATTTAACTCAGGTGAGAAATTATATACTTGTGTTTTAAACAGGTACAACCAATTAACTGAGTCAAAAACTTTATCTAAATTGAGACTAATCATAAAAAGTTATTTTATATTTTTATTTGCATAGTCTACTAATGTATGTATATTATCCTATACTTGTCTATTTAAAATAAACCCAGTTTGATCATTGTTAATTAGTTTAGGTACGAGTAGATGTTTGCTAAAATGGACATGAACATGTTATAGTCCACCTTAAAAAGTGAAATGGATCTATATGATGAACACTTTGTAGGATCCTTATTTTGTTTTAAAATAGGTAATATAAGGGAATATTTCCATGATGGGGGAATTGAGCAGCTGCTTTTATTTCTCTATTGAACTTATCTAATATTTTAACTGCCTCATCCAGTAGTATTTTATATAGTTCTGCTATAAGATCATCTAAGCCTGGCACCTTATTATTTTGTAACTTTTTTATTTGATTGTTTATTTCTGTTAAAGTTAATGGTCTGTCAGTTTTGTTTAATTTGTTCACTTGTTAATTTATTATTTATTTTTTCAGTTTCAACTGTATCATCATTATCTAGATTATTTGTATTATTATTTATATTTTCATAAAATAATGTAAAGCCATCAAGAATGCCTTTAATATCTGTTCTACTTTCTTTTTTTATTATTTATATGTGTTATAATTATTTTGGTATGATTTAGTTTATTAATTTTCTTTGATCTAAGAGCAAGTTTATGCAAGCTTAAAGGGTTTACTGAATATGCCTGAAGTTTAAGTTTTTCCAGGTTTATTGAAACTTTATGATGTAGAATTTCAACATATTTTCCATTTAAGTTTTTAACTTCAGACTGACTAATAATGACATTTGGTTTTAGATTTAACTTTAGTGTGTCTCTTTGGCCTGTGGTATATTCAATTATTTGTCCCATTCTCTTGTTTTACTAATATACCAGTTTGTAACTCTTACATTTAAGTAAGCCTTTAGTGAATCCCACAGGACAATGTCAGTTACTTCACCAATTATGTTTATTTCTAGGAAATGTTTGATCTCTTTAACATACCAATCCTTGAATTCTTTAATTTTTATAATGTACACTGGTAATTTACTGTGATGCATTAGATTGTTAGTTTTTAAAATAATGTTAAAGATTATAGCATTATGGTCAAATAATGGACATGAAAGAATTGAAACTTCTGTGATACATGATAACAGATTGTTTGAGACAAAAATATCAATATTCGCTTGCTATATCTATATGAGTAATGGATAAACTGAAGTGAGTTTGTTCTTTAGCGCACATATATCATTTAAATTCATTAGATTTACAACATTTGTTAAGTATTTGGCTGAAGATGTGATTCTCAACTTTCTATATGCAATGGTATCTTGGCCTGATAAAATACAATTAAAACCACCAGCTATTATGACCTCACCTTTCATGTAATATGCTATAATATCTAAATCATTTTTTTTTTGCATTTTTATCTCCAACTCCTGCAATCCAGTAAGAGTTCACCAATGTATATAGTTTTCTATTATATACAATACCAAATAATTCTTTACTGAAAGTTAATTTAAATCTTTATTAAGTAAATGTGTTTCCTGTAGAAATATTATTTGAGCTTTATGTAATTGCAAGTATTTGAACAGACACCCCTCTTTACTGGATGATTCAATCCATTAATATTAATAGCTATGCATTTTAAAATCAGACATTTATATAAAAGAGAGAAAAAAAACACAGGTATGATGACATTGCATTTATGTACAGAACTTAGTATATACTTTATATATAACAATTTGAAATCTTCATTTATAGACAAACAAAAAATACCTATGATATAACCCTAAAACATTCTACCATGGAATAACATATTCACAGGTTGTTGAAAAAGATGAATGAACTACCTCTCAAACTCTCCATTAGACTAACAGTTCAATATTAACAGGTCTCATTTTTTAGTATGCATCACCTTTAAAAAGCCTGTCAGTGAGTTATTATGAATAAGAAAAGTTAAACAGATGTTCAGAATCTTTATCATAAGTTGACCAAACTGAACATCTCTATAGTCATCTTTTCCCTATACCACACATTATCTGCCTGGTCTACTACAGGGAGGACATCAGTTGTTATTTTCATATTTATTCATTTCTAGGTCAAATGATTTTATATTTGTTTTCTATTTTATCTACTAGGTGTAAAGTTGTACATAGGATCATAAGTTCATAAATTAGTAACAGGCTAACAGTCCTTGTGGGCCATTCCAAGCCTAGCCAATATCTCCATCTGAAAATCAAACCCTGTACCTTGTGCCTATAAGGTGAACACCTTAAGCACTATGTCAACCTCCCACCCTTGTAGACATATTTATATTTTTTAACGATATACATATTTACCTATTCTGATCTCTTTCTATTTCTGTTTGTATACTATGTCTTTTACTCTTACTAGATTCCTAGGTTTTATATTTTATCTATAATCCTAGTGTAGAGTGTCATATAATAAAATATTTATATTTACCCTTATATATTTGATACTCTTTAATCTAGTATTACTGTTAGAATCAGTTCTATTTTTCCATAAATGTTATGTCTAACAGCATCTAAACAAACTTCTGAAATATCTTTCCTTTTAAGATTCAAACTTTCCATAATAAATTGTTCTGAGACAATAACAGAAAAAACACAATCATACATTTTTATCAGAAGTGTCATTCTATAGGCTAGTATATAAACTATCCTTTTGATACACTACAAGTATTCAAAACTATTTAATAAATGACAGTGGTTTAGAATGCTATTCACTGTCTTTTGCATATTATCTAACTTGTATTCATTGATATATTAGCATATGTTTCAAAGTATTATGATTATTTACTTTTAAATAGGAAGACATAACCTGGACAGTTCTTAGAATTCTAGAACTCTCGCAGCATCACAAAAGTGCTCATGACTCATTTTCAAGCTGGTTTTCATGATAAGGGCTTGAAAATTAACACTCCATCAGTTGCAATTCACACAAAAATACCCACAAGTGAATCCAAGCCACCTTCACACCACATACAAATCCCTCAAACCCCTCCAAACCACCAAAGCACCAACAAAAAATATGCCAAATTATCCCAATCACTAAAAAGCCTTTGCACTTAAAGAAATAACATTTAATGATTTAGCAAGCACTATTTGTATGAGATGTTTAATATAAAGCAGACTGTCATTTTTAAAGGAGACAGCATATAAACTTGCATTAAAAGAATGACATGTGTGATCCAGGTTTAACTTGTAAAAGTGTGTTACTGTAATTATTTGATATCATTCAAATAATGATTTTTCTATACAAAAAAGCTATATTTTTTATATTTTACATATAACATAGCATTTCTTTCCTGTGTGCTATTTCATGTGCCAAGTATACTATCAGTAGCATACTTCTAGACCATTTTAAGAACCCAGAATGCAAATTAACATGCCTCTTTAGTGTCATTTGCTGCACCTTGTATTATATTTAATAGTATATTACTCAACTATGCCGAGATATCAGAAAGTGTGCCACCTAACATAAGTTTCATCATAATAATGATTAACTTTTAATAAGATGAATGGTTTAAACTTTTAAACTCTAAGTGAAAATAAGTGGCTTTAATTTCATATGTAGTAAAATAATCAAACTAACATTTTAGAAAGGAAACTAATAACCATTTGAAGCAGGGAAATAAAAAAAAAATATTTTACCTTTTTAAAAAGTAATGTGCAGCACCTGTTCATAACTATACAAGCACTTATTTAAATTAATATGAATTTATAACCATGAAATACATTGATTTTTCATTTGTTGTTCAGTTTTTTACTATTTTTGTCTTTTATTAACCAACCATCTCTTGCTGCATTTTTCTTCATAGAAGTTGATAGATTCCAGTTTATTCTGTTTTATAGGACTTTATTTTTCTGTGTAAAGTCCATTGCATCTTCCAAGGTGTTAAAAAATCTTCTTTCCTTCAGGAAGGTGAATCCTTATTTTTGCTGGAAACAAGATTTCTGTTTTAATATTGTTTTTCTTTAAGCTTTTAACAAGTAACACCACATGCTTTCCTCTTGGACATCACTAATGTGGAACAGTCATTGTCAAATTTTATAGTTTGCCCTTTAATTTTAACTGGATAACTAGTCCATGCACCTTTTAAGACTTAATCCTTATCTTGACTTGAGAAAAATCTTAGATCACTGATCTTGGTGAATGTGTTTTTTTTAAATGTGATTTAGAAAATGATCTATGTGCCCTTTTGATGCCAAAGGAAAAATGTTCAGGCAGATTCAAAGTTTTAGGCAGCCAAGTATTAAAGAATTGCATCATACCATCTCCCTTTTCTTTTTCAGGAATCCCATAAATCCTGATGCTATTCATTTTATATCTGTTTTCTAATTCTGCTATTTTATCCTGGAATAAGTTGTTTTGTTTCAGAATAAATTAGTGTTATTCTCATTTTCAATTAATCTTCCATCAAAATCAGACATTGCCTCTTCTATACTTGCGATTTGTGATGGTTTTGTTTAAGAGATTCACTCAACACTTCAACCTCTTTTTTATGTTCTTTGAAATTGTCCATTTTGCTTTCTATTTTATGTGTCTTTGCAGATAACTCACGGATGTTACTTAATATAGCCTGTATGTCTTTTTTCATAGTACTGTCCTGTACACTGGACTTAGAGTGGCTCATTCTCAGACAATTAGTTCTTTCTAGTTTTCTTGACTGGGAAAAAACAATTAAAAGAGTTTCAAACTTATTATTTTTTGTAGTAAATCTTTCAGCATATGTTCAACTATAAAACCATCAAGTTTTGAAATGTTCTATTTGAGTATTATAGTAAAAATCCTGTCAGAGATGTTAAAAATAAAGCAGAGTTAAAAAGCAGTGTTGTTAACTGCTCACCATCTTGGCCATGCCCCCAAATTTTTTGAGTCAAGCTTCTTTAACTAAGTGACTTAACAGCTAATAACAGTCTGTATTAAAAAGAGCAAGGAGTTACTAATAAAATGATACTAAGATTGTTAGTCTAGGATGTCATGCAGTGGAGAAATTAATCCTTGCCACGTATTAGTCATATTTTCATATTTATGTTCATATTTTCAAAACTGAGAGACCTACATTCTATAGTACAGTGTGAAACACTGATGTGGGAGACTGGACAATTCAATGAAAATGCTAGTTTATATCACACTAAACTGGAACTATTGCTAGTTGTTTGTTAGTAATTTTGAAAAAAAATATTTTCATATGTACTTAATACTTCAAAAAGCATGTGTCTTAAAAACTGTTGCATGACATAAGGTGAACCCTTAGATGTTGTTGAATAAAACTGCCTGTGATATTTGGACTGTAAGTTGTACATCTTGAGACATATCTAGTATTATTTGTATTATAATTATACAGTTAAACATACATTTCCATATTTCTGTAAATATCTCAATAAACATGCACTTATAGGGGAATTTCTTGTTGTCACGTGAAAGCTTATGCCGGGTTAACAAAAATGTTCCAATAAAATATGTCTAGGTTTTAAAGTTTTCAAAATATGAAAATTTGTTTGTCAGAGTTTAGAAAAAATATAATTTGGGATTTGTGTGCATTATAAAATATTACAGTATTTATGGAAAAGACTATGAATCCACTATTATCACTATAAAGAACACTTCTTACTGATAACATTGCTATTTGTGCAGCTTTAATAGCTTTTATTGTTCACAAAATAATTAAATTTGTTTATTGTATGTTTTTTAAATTTTTTTTTCAGAAACTGCTCAAGAATGCAAGATATCTATAGACTGATAGAGGTCATAGCGCATAGATGTCAATGTGGAGAGGGGGCGAGCATTACTACATATTGTTGTTTTCAGCATACCTCTGAAGTGCACCTCATTACAAGCAAATTTCCTCATTTGGGGTCTTAGAAAGTCTATGTGTCTCACAGTTTCACATTGAAAGGTCTATCACACATTCAGTGTTAGGAATTTTTTCCCTGATATCCATGGTAAACAGAACTGAATCATATTAATTCTTTAAAATAACTTTTTATAAGTATAAAATCAAAAATTTTAATCAGTTAGGTTAGCATAGATGAATAAAGTTCTGATCTTCTAATGAACTGATTCCTGTGCTCAGGGTACAGGGTTTGAGTCCATCCACCTTTATTTGGCTACTACGTGACTTTGAGCATGTCATTTAACCAGACAGTGCCCCCAGGATGTCCTCAAAATGGACAACTTGTGTACTAGGCTTACCTGGTCAGCAAATAGGTAAAAGAAAATGATAAAAATGGATACTTACCATAGCACTCTGTTAGATGAGGTCTATCTGTCTTGTTACATTCTGGACTGATGCACTTTGTTTGCATGGCAGGGAAAAACTTTCCCTGGCTACTGGATCCTCCCTAATCAGATGATGCATTGTTCCTTCTCAATCATCTCCAGTTCCGAACTGAACAAAAGCTCTGATCTCAGAGAATAAGATATGAGTAAACAAGGCCACAAAGAATCCTTAGAGCAAGGGAATTGGTTGGATCATTTGCTGATGACTGCTAATAGACCTAACAAATCCATGATATGTACCCATAGCTTTCATATCTAGCAATGATAAGTTCACTCGTGGCCATGAATGTGTACATTAAGTATTTAATGTTATAAAAAGATTTACTTTTAACTTATAGAGATTGATAAAGTATCAGTATAACTTATTATGAGTTCCAGCAAATATAAATGATCTGTGAGAGATAAAAGCTGGCTACTAATATAATGTGCAGTTGTGGAGAACTATACAATGTTAGAGCCAATTAGCAGTATGATGAAGGACACAACAGCTCAAAAAACAATGGATGGTACTAACTGGAGATTTGGTTTTGAACAGGGTGATTTCCCCTAAGCTTGATTAGGCCTGACCATTTCATTGGCTTATGCAGTGCTGTTTAATGATATGGTTTTTATATGGAGCAAATTAACAAGTTCTGCTATACTTTATTGGATGGCTGATTGAATTATTCAATTAAAAAAGTATTTGGAAAAGAAGAAAAAGTTGTTGCTTTGTCCTCTGTCGGTACCAACAGGTGGAGAAGATGATTTCCTGGTCAATGCAGGGCTGTTTATCTAACTGGTGAAGTATGTCTGTAAGAGTACAATGAGAATGAAGTACACTGGAGTTGTGCAAGACCTATGAGGTAAGTACACTCACTAAAATGTTTACGTTTGAGAAAGCAATAAAGGCAATTTAATAGGACAGAGAGAGAGAGAGAGTGACACACAGAGAGAGAGAGAGAGAGACAAGAACAGAAAGACATGCAAAGGGTATGAGTTATGTGACAAGGACAGGAGTGACTTAGGGAGGTAAAGTAAAGCCATATACTGTTGAGGGTAGTATAATGGGGCATTTTTGCCTGTTTGCTGATTGAGAGTATTAGGAAGAGATGGAAGGAATCCCATATAAGGTAAAAAATGGAGAAGGTTAATAAATTAAATAATATGAGATAATTATGTCAGAGAAATTTAGCTAGATATACTATGAAAGAAGATGATAGAGTGCACTTTGAAAAACTGTGAAGAGTTTAAGAAATGGGTATAATAAGATTAACAGAGTGTGAAGTTGTATCTAACTTTTACCTCAAGAAGATTGAATTAGATGCTAAAATAATAACACTATCATAATATTTACTGATGCATACCCTATCAATTAACTAGAAGGATGGATGCCCTGGAGTATACATGGGTATGTTTATCAGTAGCTGAAAAAGGTAGCAACATAGTTATCAAGAATAATGCAGTTACAGGACAGAAAAATGTAAGGTCTGTATGATTGTAAATACTGCTTGGCATGTATGACAGAAAAACTAGAGATAAAAAATAATAAATAATATAACAGAGGTGAGACTCACAAAGTCCTGCCCCATAGTTGAGTTACAAATGATTGCCATGTGCACTGCGATGGAAGAATGACTAAGCTCTACATAAATAAAGCTGAAACACACACAGCAAACTCTGTCCGATTGGCATGAAGATTTCTCAGGAATGCCCATTTAGAAAACCTGTTCCAGTCATCTGCATGTGTCATCCATGTTGATGGCTTTGAGGAGGGGAGGACAGGAGTATAATTTGATCTGGAAAAAGGTGTTTAAGATTTGTATGGTGTTTCCCAGAGGAATGGATTAGCATGTCCTCACTTATCAAAGGTAGTGTCACTAGTGGTTACAGGAAATAAAGCTGAAGTAATGGGAACCACATGTTAGGGCCAGTGAAGAGTGAAGAGAATCATTGTTACACGTTCCTGTGTCACATTCTAAATAAACTTCAGCATCACAGAAAATGCAGACAAAAGTACAGAGCAGGCCTGTAGGCCATGATTATATGAATGCATTTGTGCCCCTTGTATGTTACGGTGGAAGGAAAGAAAAAATTGATGACATTTATTTTGGTTAGTAATGCAGACTCTGTACACTTTGGTGTTTCCTACCTTAAGAAAAGATTCGGTGTGGCAGTAAAAATGAGGGAAAACTTGCAAGGCATTAAGAGCCTAAGATTCAATTTGCCCACAGGTCTGTTGGCTTCCCGCAGAATATGGGTAGCTACCAGAGAGCTGAAAGGAGGCTGAGCCCATTTATATATTGACAGTTTCCCTCGCCTTGTTTAAATATCTCACTACAGTCATATTGTCGATTTGGACAAATATCATTTCATGCAGTACTGTGTCTTTAAAGATCTACATAGCTAACAGGACTGGCCTTATATCATGCACATTGCTATACAATTTGCCTTTGGTTTCTGCCTGGACTTTGCTCATTGTAGTGCCACCACCTTAGGGAAGAGACATCCATTGTGACTGCTGCCAAGGACTGACTCTGGGTGAATGGCCAACCAGTTAATAGGTTAGGATGATGAATCCACTATATAAGGTCAACTGAGCTTGCCCTGCAAAGAGGCATAAATACCTCCAAAGAATCTTCTAGCTGTCAGCAGTGCATCTTGAACATTTACCAAAAGTACCTTTTTATGATACCATATCTAATACCATTTAGACCTGAGGCTGAGGGTACATACATGCATTGTCACTGCACGGTTGGAAGTAGTGAAGAAGAAATTAATTTTATGTAGTATGGATTGGATCTTGTTGAAAGGAAAGAATGCTCAACATATTCTGGTGCTGAAAGAACATCCTGAAAAAGTCATAACCTCCACTGGGTTGAGGTGCAACTTTTCATGGTTTCCAGTGACCCCTAAGGATTGACACTAGTTGGCAAGTAGTTCTATTGCCAGATTAGGCAATGCTCAGACTGACAAGCAAGGTTACAGTCTTTCAAGCAGGAAAAAAATGTTACTCCTCTCTCTCCATCTCTTAGATATGCTACTATTACTGTTATGCTCTGTTTGAACACCCTAGGAGCTCTGTTGGCTCTACTTTGAAGTAAAAATAAAACCTGGACCCCAGCTAACCTTGAAAAATTCAGGAACTACTCTAAGGGTAACTTCTTTGCTATTAAATGATAACCTGAAAAATTTTCAAGCCCCCATAAACCCTGACAACACTGATGCCGATGCAGAACTGTTCAGAGAATCCCTATACAAGCATGTTAATAGCTGCATAGAGGCAGCTGTACCCACCAGGAAGAAGTACATAACCAACTCAAAATAACAAGCCACCTTGATGGAATCACAAAATCAATAGACTTTATAACAGAAGGAAGAAAACCATGGCAAAAATTAGGAGGTGCAGCACCCAGCAGGATAAAAGCACTCTCATCAAACTAAACAAACATATCAGAGGACAAATGAGTAATGACAAAATCACTGTTCAGCCACAGAGATAGGAGAAGCTTCCAAGTTAAAATCTCTGGCAAAAAGTGTTTAATAAACAGATTAAAATCATGAAATTGCAAAATAGCTGTTAGAGGACAAGCGCTTTCTTCAAACTGCCTTCTTCAGATTCATAAACAGCCTTTAGAAACAGGAGAATAAGTAGATCATTTCATCCAATTAAGTTATTACATCATTTCCTGAGGCTTCTACCCTTAAGTAAGGGTTTTAAAGGGATCATGCCATTAAGTCCAGGCTGCTTATCTGTTCACAGGTCTGCCATCCACCTCAGTTCTATTACTTCAGTTTGACTTTTAATATCTCTACCTCTATTGCTAAAATCCACTTTTTCTAAACAGGAAAATAAGAACTGATGAGTGGGATGTGTATGCACATGACATGCTAAAGCATTTGTTCTGACATCCAGTCTGATATCACTATAGTGCCACAAAATTCTCTCTCTAAATATTCTGTTTGCCTTCTCTACATAGAATGCTGAGCAACTGTCCCATCTAGCTACATAAATCAAGTCTTTTGTGTTGCAGTCCACATATTTGTTAGTGCCATATTCCCATTTACTTACAGGATGTAAAAATCGATGATCCTTGTCTATGTCCGGACAGGCTTTGTATATATAGCCAGGGGAAGTACCTTTCTTAGTGATCAAATTCTTTCTAAAATATTGAGTTAGTTGACAAAGCAACCTCTTTAAATTTGATTTGTTCTTAAAAGTAAATCTTGGATTATCATCTACTGTTGATTTAATTTTGTCATCTGTCATTAGAATTTTCCAATTGTTCTATATTGCTTGACATACAGAAGAAATGTTATTACTATATGTCAGCATACATCTTATGCCAGATTCTTGTCTCCTAGATGTTTTTGTTGTTCCCTTATCTTTTCTATAGAAATAAGGCTTTCCTTTCATTGTTCATGATTCCTGAGTATTTCTAAGTTCTTCTCCTATCTCTTGCTTCTTATAGCCTTGATCTAATAAATCTTTTGCTATATCACCACATTCCTTTTTATGATATTCATCTTTTGTACATAATCTAGATGGTCTTAGAAATTGACCTTTCACTATGTTTGTAAATATATGAGCTGGATGCATGCTTGTTCTATATAGAACATGGTTGCGCCAACACTCTTTCTTAAACATCTTTGTGTTGAAATTCCCATCATTGTCAAGTGAGACATTAATGTCTAGAAAATCAATCTCTTTGTCAGAATAGTGCATATCAAATTCAAGAACATTTGTGGGGTTATTTAGATATCTTACAAACTCAAATTCTCGTTGCTACCCTTCCATAAGATAAATATATCATCCACAAATCTTCCATAGTAGACTTATATTCTCTCTCCAATTCTTATCCCTTATGCAGAAAAGACATATTCTTTTTCCCAGAGTGCCATCACTAAGTTGGCATAAGTGTTGGCACATGGGGTGCCCATGGCCACACCCCACTTCTGCCAATAGTATTGATCTCCATATACAAAACATTTGTTCTCTAGCACTACCCTAAGTAGTGAACATATCCTCAGGATGCTATTCTTATTATGTGTCTGCTGCATATCCAAAATCCTTCGTATAGACTTTATTCCAAGGTTGTTGGATTTAACCGTAAATAGGGTTTTTACATCCAACTTCATCAATTTGATTTCACATCTGTTCTCTAAATTACATGTTGCTCCTTGTAATGACTGTAGAATGTGTGTCATATCTTGGACTACAAGCACAACTTATCTCTATGAATACTTTTCAAAATATGTCTGGACTGCAATTTAATGAAGACAAAACCAACATTTTGCCTCTATGGGGTCTTTCGGCTTTTCCCGGTTAAGGGTCGCCACAGCAGAACTCCGGTCCACTAATGATTGGCACTAGAGTTTTACATACTGGCTTGCCGGGCCTAACGCACAACCTTCAACGAATGAATGCCCGTTCACGTATGTCGCCACACAGAAGACACTCTAACTGAGAATCGAACGGGCAATGTCTAACTGTGAGGCGACAATGCTACCGCGGCACCACCACTGCGGCATAACACATTTTGCCTCTATATCATAAAAAATAATATAGAGGCAAAATGTGTTATGCCGCGGTGGTGGTGTTGCGTATCATAAAAAAATAAATACATGCGCAAAACATTTTCTAACTATGTTGTAAAAGATGGTAGACTCCCTTACTTAGGAATTTAATTATCAGGTTGCTTAAATGAGACACTTTCATTTAATTATAATATTGTTTTAAATAAGATTGAATTAATGATGTGTAACTGGAATAAACACTTATTTACAATGGAAAACAGGTTGTCCTGATTAAATCAATTATTTTACTCAATATATTATACCTTATACAAGTCTTTTCACTTCCTCCATCTAAATTCTCTGTTCAAAAATGCAATAAAATGATATTAAGCTTTCTATGGTTTCCAAATAATCCTCAAATAGCTTTAAACAATCACTTGATGAACTGGGAAGATGGAGGAATCAACTTTACAGATATAGAAGCATATGCTCTCTATTTTATTATTAAAATATAACGTGGTTAAATCTATTTTACTCCTGTATATGGAAGCAAATACATTAAAAAATCTGTTTAGACTTGATACAGTCTCTAAATCATGATCTATTGTTTAAACTTTATATCTTAGAAAATAAAAAAATAAAAATGTCATCATAATATATACATTTCTCTTTATCTATATTTAAAAAGTTTGTGAATAAAAATCCCAATATCTATGCTTGTTTTTTTTCTACTCTTCCCACTTGCTTTTACACTTAATAATCTTGAAACTTTTCAAACTCATAAGATGGATACTCTGAAAAAAGGGAATTTAATATTTGGCATCAAATAATAGAACAAGGTAAGGTTTTATCTATTAATCAACTTATGGACAAATACGATATAGATAGAGATATGTGATTAACTTTACAATCCTTCAGACAATTTCTTATAAATAAAATAGAATTAATGTAAATGTCAATTAGACATAACATACATAAAATTATTGAATACATTGCATTTACCTCTAATCAGCCTTATCAAGGAAATGGTTATTTGTCTAATATATGTAAAATTATGAAAAAAAAACATCATAAAAAGACTTACTGGAACTATTTTGTATCAATAAATGGCCATCTTCCAATGGAGGATAACAAAAAATTAATTCTTAAATCCTCTAAACACACTGCATTACCACTTCATTGGCAATTGTTTACCTGAAGATTTTACACAGTTTTTATACACCACATAAATTAGCCTTGATGTTTGCAAAAGAAGATATATGTTGTAGATGTGAAATAAAACTAAAAGCTGAATGGCAACATATTTTTTATAAGTGTAAAAGTCTTAAGGTATATTGGAATAATATCAACTACTTTCTTCATGCTCTTTTCAATGATAACTTTCAGTTAACTAAATTATTGGTTTTATTCAACTCTCCCATACCCAAATGTGTTCGAAAAAAAAAGATTTGTTTCACTACGGTCTCTACTAGCTATTGCTCGAAAGACTATCCCTATCAACTGGAAAAAGACATCTTCTCCTTCATTCAACAAATTCAAGAATCTCACTTTGAATGTTGCTCAAATGGAAATCAGCACCTTAAAGGACAGATCTAACAGGATCATATCATATTACAATAATTGGATGACAATAATGGAAATTTTGGAGAAAATATACAAAAATGCTTGTTAATATGATTTATTTAAGATTCAAAGATAAATGATTTTTATTCTGACTAGACACCTATATAAATAGCTTTATTTTGTTTGGAATGTTCTAAATTCTTTGTTTTATATCCTTACTTTCTTCAATCTTTTTGTGTAATACAATTTGTCATTAATTAAATTAATAAAAAATACTGAAGAGCAAAAAAAAAAAAGAACTTGTCAGAGATTTGTGAAGCATGGCTAGGCTTAAAAAGGCCCATTTGGTAACTGAAAGTGTCTTTTTGCTAGTGAAGAAATTTTCAGGAATCCTTGGAAATAGTAATATTGAAGTAGATATCTTTCAGATCTAATTAGTTTGTCTGATCTCTGAACAAGCATGACACAGTACATGGAAGCGCTGTCATGTGGAAAGATTTTTAGGAATATAGTGGTTTAGACTACTGAGATCCAGTATTGTCCTGTGATTCCTCATTTCTTTGGTACTAAAAATAATTTGGAATAATATCCTAATCACTGGGACTTCTGGGATGGCTATTCTTTCAAGGTGGTTGTTCAGCTCTTTCATTGCATCAGTTTTTGATGGGTTGAGACATCAGCAAGAATAAGATGCATGTTGAAAAGTGTGACACATTCACTAAGCCATGGGTGAAAGGAAACTTTTTCTCAAACTACATATGAGCGAGAGATAGGGAGAGATAAAAAGGGAGAGGAGTCTGAATCTCCAAAGACTTCCACCATCTCCTAAGAACCACTTTGGATTCTCTTCTCTTAGCCTATGACCTTGCTGCAGAACCACCATGAATAAGGGATGGGTACCTGCTGTCTACCGCTGCTTTGGCAGAGGAATGTGTCTAAACCAACGATGATTCCACAACCTGGGGCAGGATTGACAGTGAAGGGTGAAATTTTTATACCTACAGACATAAGACTTTTCCTTTCCCCTTGTATTCCTTTGGGGCTAAATAGCAGAGGCTAAATAATGCATCTATGAGGATTGCCTTGGTGTCCTCAGTGAAAGAAGTGGGATACAGCCAGAGTGGCATCAAAATAGTAATCAAAGATCCTGTCAGTTATGACATGTACCCATTAGGCATCTATCTGAAGAATGTAATAGTGCATGAGACAAATCTTAGTGGAAATGCAGCATATTCATTAAATAATCTAATGCCTGGACTGATAATGTAGAAGTTTAAACTTACTTCTCAAAATGATCTATAGCTTTTCTTTGGAAGATGGATCATTGAACTCTGCAGTATCAGGTCATACTGAAGTATCTTGGCCAATATAATATCCACCCACATTAAGATTTCTGCACAGATTGTCCATTCAAGGGCCTGTCTTGCTTCCTAGAGAATATAGACACATTATTAAGGTTAATGTATAACATGTTAGTTGTAAAATCCACCTACAGAGTGCAACACTTAAGTGTACCCCTGTGGCAATCTGCATGTCTCCTGCACAAATATATTATGAAAACAGAGAAATTCCAGAGACTAAGAAGCTTTTTGCTACATTAATTAAAGGACTTCTCCAAACTCTGGATTATCTAGAGAATAGGGGTGGAAGAGGCCACATCCTTATCCTCCATATTCTTTGTCAGTAGGCCCCCATCTACCTCTAGATGTCTTTATTTTCTAATGCTGTAATCAATCAGTAGGTAGAATTAAAGGTTAGAAGAAAATCTTCATCCAGGATCTGGACTCCAAGCTTTGGAGCTCCATGGTTTAATTTCAGGTTCTCCTGCTCCTTTGTGATCTTTTTCACCATCGACATCTGAATTGCAGGCTTCAGTAGCACTGATGTCAGAACTGGGACTGGATTTGCAGTTCACATCTTTTGTCGTCAGTCTCACTGATGTCTGTCATACAATGCTTCCCACAGGTATCAGTGTATCTGACATTGGTTATTACAGGCTCAGGCTTCCCATCCATGTGAAGCAGAGTTCCTCCCTAACCCAATTCAAGTGCAACTTGGACAATTGGATGGGAAACTAGAAATTCATCCGTGGTTTGCCACCTATGTCTCTAATGGACACAAATAACCTATAAATGGTGCATCTCTCAGGCCCATGCTTACACTAATCAAGGGTATCAGAACTTGTCAGAGATTTGGGATGCATGACTAGGCTTAAAAAGACCCCTGTGATCGTTAGCCTAGTAAACAACTGTGAACTTATGAACTTATGAACAGCTTGTCTTTGAAGAATCTGTGGCTCTAAGTCTATGGAGTTTTTTGTTTTTTCTTTGTACACTGGGTACCACTGGCAAGGCAGCATCTCAACCGAGAACATAATGGCAATCTGGGATGCGTTTGTGTGTGCGTGGGAGAGTCATGACAGACTATGTCACCATGCTTTGCAAATACTGTGGCAAAGCAAATGTCAGACTAAAAGTGGTGGTAAACAATAAACCCCTGATCACAGGTTGGGGACCTAGCAAAAGTGGTAGTCAGATGGATCATCACTATAATAACCAATGTCAGGTAGAGTGTTACCTTTAGGAAGTACTGGTCATAGGTACATGCCAAATGATGGATTTTACTCTATGACTGGCCTAATCAGAGCTGATTACAGTAGGATCATAACTTCTTTTGACTTTTATAAGATGCCTTTACATATCAATTGTGCTAGATAAAATGATTCAATGAAGTGGTCTTTGATTATGTGAGACCTGTTCTACAGATGTGATGCCAGTTTCTCAAACTTTTAAATGACACAATGTATATTCATCTTAACTGCTATGATTTTTAATGGCCAGTAATATGATTTTCAATGCTCAGCGTTTCAGAGTATGATTGTATCATATAAAAAAGAAAAAAAGAAGCACCAAGATTTTAATTTCTATTGTGAAAACTGGCAGTTCAGCTCTTCTTTGACATGTACTGTATCCATCCACAACTCCTTTTTCCCCATTTTGCTCATGAGGTTGGGGTGTCACTTCAGCAGTGATGATCATTTAGAGCCAAGGTTTACACCACTGGGTGGCTAGCCCTGCTGTGGTAGTTCTTCCATACCACACAGTCACATGCGCACTCACACCTATGACTTATTTAGAATGTGCAATCCACCTACATGTTACTTCAAAATATATAGGGCAGAAAAAGGACAGCAGCTTTTGCTGTATATAGTACTGATGTAAGTTATTTTATTTAGGCGTTTTAATGCTGAGTAGGTTCATAAAATTGGATCTGCAGATGCAGACAAATGGTGCCGTAACTCAGAAGAGGATCAGTTTTACATAACACATTAAATGCCAGCACTGCTGTTTCCTTCTGTTATGTAATATCCATGTAGTGTACATAAGTGTTAAATCTGGCTGGCAATACTTCTAAATGTAATGCCATGCATGTTGTCTCTCCAACTCGATACTCTTTTACCAATCAAATATCAAAAATAAAACATTTGACAGCAAAATCAAGTAATTTTAGACATACCACTGTAGCACACACCTTATTTAAAGTACAGCAGAAACATTACTGTAACAGCTGTTTGTGTTCCACCATACACTTTCTAGGAGCAGGATGCAAAGTCTGTATATTCTTATTTTGCTCTGAGGATTGCCAACAAAAGCACTTTCTCACCATTCCATGCTTAAGAGGTAATCATTTCTCAAATGTTTGCAGCTAGAAAAAAAGAGCATCTGTGATTTACATGACAAATCTGAATAAGAAAAACATCTTCCAGTTTATCTGAGTTAGGAGAGAAGGAACGACCAAGCTGTATACAGAAACTATCCCATGGCACCAGCAAATTGTTGCAGTTTTCTTAGAATTCTTGACAGAATTACTTTTACCAAAGGCCATGTCCACTCTACTCTCTTACTTTGTTCTCAGCATGTTATTGCCTCTGAGTACCCAGCAGACTGGAGTTGAAGTACCTGTGCAATGCAGTGACTGTAGACTAATTAAATAAACAAATGTGCACACATATACACACACTCACACACACACACACACACACACACACACACACACACACACACACACACACACACACACACACACTCTGAAATGTTAAAGTAAAAAGTGTCACAATAATGTAGCACATCAGTGACTTCTTCACAAGACCCCAGATGTGACAGTATTGTCAGTGCAGGACTTTGCAGGGACTACAATGCCCACAGTTGTCATATTTCAGAATAAGTCCTGCATAATACCAAACTTTTGACTTTGTGTAGCACATGTAAACATAGTACAGGCACTGCCTCAGTGTTAGCTGCTAACGGATTGCGAATGATTAGTGGTAGGTGGAAGGAAAACACAACAGCAATTCAGAATACCTTACCTGCAGTGGGTGTGTTATCCAGGATACAATTACAAAGTATAGAAGTAACTGTAACAAGCTTTTAAATGGAAGTGAACATAACACATTTCTAGTTTTTGTTCAGTAATAGCCAAATTCTCCTGCTTTTGCTGAAAACTGTATTTTACAGTCATGTAATTTTATAATACGTTTGAATGAAATGATACAAAATGTCATATAAACTACATGTCTGAGAGTACAGCACAGATAAGGGAAGAATGAACACAATACAAGAGAAAGACAGAGCTACATTAGTGCAAACAATATTCATGAGTACTTTGTGATCACTCATTGCACTAAATATGTAAAAACAACTGAGAGTGTACAAGTGTATATTTTTTTATATTTTTTATTTTACATTTGTTAACTAGGATAGTCCACTGGACACAGGTCCATTTTTCAGTGGAAGCCCAAGGATAAAAGCTCCACAAGTAAAAAAAACAAAACAGTATGTAGCTTATGACACATTTAGCAAAGTAAAAATTTCAGACAAAAAAATTACAGTCAAATACAAATAGTTTATAGCATATTACAAATTCTGCATGGAAAATAAAAGTCAAAAACAGATATAACATAACTCAAGTAAATAAAATGGACATAATATTACTATTAGTCCAGAGAGAATATATGTGTTCCTACAGCTGTGGAGGAAATGGGACTTGCACAATGATTTGCATTCCCGCTGCAAAGTTGTTTCTGTGGTAAAGACATATAAAAGACCCCCAGTGTATTTTGTAGTCTCATTAGTTTGACAGTTCAAATCCAGACTTGTGTAAAAATCTCTAAGGTGTGTTGAAAAGTATTTGTAATGTTGCTTCTGTTTCCTTTTATTTTTTTATTTATTCCTTTCATTTTAATGTTAGTGTTTATGAAATGCACGGCTTAGCACAAATATGCTGAAACAGAGAAATAATTTTAAATTTATGGAAGTTGCTTCCATGATAAAGGCAGCATAAAATAAAGCTGTAAATCAAGTGTGCGTATAGCGCACCTGGTGTTAAACATGATAAATCACACAGCACATAGTATATGTAGATCAAGGTTCAAGTCCCACATTTACCTTTTAGTTATGAAAACTAATAATAATAATCCATGTTGAACTTTGCTAATTTCATTTGCACATTGCTCACCTCCACACAAACATGGTATAATGGCACAGACAAGAAGAAGACATTGTCAATTTCATAAAAGATGCATTGTTACATCTTTTGCCTTCCATCTCGCAAATACACTAAGCAGTGTTGCGAGGAAGTCCGCAAGCTTCTACAACACCTGCAAGTCCAGAACTACTGCAGACAATAGGCAGACACTTGTCAATTTCAAAAAGGATCCATTATTGCATCATCCGCTGCCGATCACAGAAATAGATTAAGCAGAGTTGCAAGATGGAACACCTGCAGAGAACAAGAAGACAGTTGTCAATTTCAAAACAGATACATTCTATAAAGTATGGTTTTCCTCCTCGCAAAAACACTAAGCTGCATTGGGCAGCAAGAAGCACACATACATAGGAGAGCCTGGGTTCTAATACAGCAAATTTTTATTACTGCTGTCCCAGTTTATTTGATATAAAAATGAGCTTTAGAAAAATAATTACACATAGGAATAACTATGTGTAACAGGTGCATTGAGCATACACAGGATATCAGATATATATTAAATGTGCAACTGTAGGTATTAGTAGAATGGGTCTATATTATATCATTGAACACTTAAAAAAGTGAATGATGAATAATCGACCCCATGTAAGCAAAAGCTTACAATCTCGAAAGCTCAGAACAGCAATTTTTTTTCCAAGGGAAAAAAAAAATCGCTGTTCCAAAAAAAAAAAAGAAAAAAAAAATTTAAAGAATACATAAAGTGGGGGGCTGTACCCCCCACCCCCCTACTTAAATATACCAACTCCGAGATCACACTACAGTGCCGAAAATGGCAAAGTAACGGAAGCGGCCAAGCGAATCCTTTCCCTGGGAAAGAATTTGCTTAAAAGCCACTTTGCTATTTTGCCTTTTCGTTGTTTTAAGTTCGACCAAGACACATTTGACAAAATGTGTCTTTGGTCATCTAATAGGAACCCAGTAGAATAAGGTTTCTACAATTTATTTTCTGAACTTTCACGTCACATACATACACGGTTAAATACTTGAGTCTTTAATGCATATATAATGTATAACTAATGACCAGGTCTAACAAATAAGTTCTCAGTTGCAATGAGAACTCTGCACAGTAATGACTGCAAAAAATACACTTGTAGCCCAACCTTCCCTGTGGCAAGTAGTATAAGTAAATGCTCACAATGCAGGTGAGCCAGGGTTTTAATCTAGTATATTTCCAATTTTATTAAAGCTTCTCTACTTGTTTTAAAAATAAAGAACAAAGTAAACTTAATTATAAATAACAGCAGCTATGTACAGCACTGGAGCTCATATGATTTTTTTGTGTGACTGAGGGTATACTGACAATTATGTTTCTGTAATTAAAAGTGTCTTTTCTGGCCTTGGATGAACTTCATACTTCAATGATAATCATATACACAATGATTTATGAATCAGGACCTTGTCAGGTCACACACATACATGGTTAACCCCTCACTCTGTCATATCTATATATAATTAATGAGCATCTCTGACAAGCACTTCTTCTGTGGAAAGGATGAAAAAACACCTTTGTGGAAGAATATGTTTTGTCTGTTTTGCATAGGTTTGAATCCCATATTGTACAAATTACTTTTAGTGCGTAAAACCACATAAAAATGTGTCATGTTATAACATTTATACACTCAAAACATGTCTGCAAATTTAAATCAACTAATAAGTAGAGCAGCATCCAACCCATAACATAATAACAACTGTCACATTACCCTTCTTATTTCATGAACTGCCTTCCTCTCTGGCATTTTTGCTCTCTGCTTATCCTCAGACAAACATGGTTGTCCAGGTTTGCACTCTAACAGTCCAAAATGTGGCAAGTAGAACCCCAAACACTCGAGACCGGTACAGCAGTTAACACAATGCTCTTTATTGCACGAAACAGAAAAAAACAGGTAGAACATACACACACGGGTTGAGCGCTTTCATCTGTTATACAGATTTCATCAGAACCAGTTGCCAAACAACAAACCTTGTCTTTTAAACCAGTTTTGGCGCCATTAATTATCTAACTAATTACTAATTCATTCAAAACACATTCTCCTTCTTAAAGCAGCCGTGATGTTCAAATACATACTGATATTTATACCAACAAATGCTGTAGCGTTTAGTATAAGCTGGTGATGTCCACAAAACATACTCTATACACTTGTTCAATAACCATAAATACTAAAACATTATAAATATAAATATATATTGTAAATATTATAAATATATATTATATAAAAATAAAATAAAACAAAATATAATATAATAAAATATAATATATATATATTTGTCAATTAATTGCTGCTGGAATCCTCCAATAAAATACAGTGTAAAAACATGATTGAGAACTAGAATCATGTGGTAACTTCTCATAGAACCCTACTATTACATTGTGCTTGACTAAGAATCTAACTGATTTACAAGTGTACTATAAACATACAGTTTGAAAATACAGTTTAAAAACTATTGGGGAACAATTTAAAAAAGCTCATAAAAACTAGTAAAAGCTGGTAAAAACTAAAGTGACGCTTGTAAAAAAACTTTAGCTGATCTCTAACTTCCCTGATGTTCGTACTATGATGGCACAATATGTTGCATCCTTATATCATACTTGGACCTAGTTGAATAGGTTGAAAAAACAAGATAGTGCCAAATATTCTTAGTTAAATGCTAACAGTGGTTTCAAACTAATAAAATCATTAATCCCTGGCGGTGTGGTGGCGTCTGTACAGATTTGCCATCTGCTTTCTTTCCATGCCAGGTAAGTCTTCCAGTTTCCTCCTTTATCTTTAATATCAACTTGGTCTATAATGGAGAAGGAAAACTTGTGATCAGTACCTTTGTCGTAAATGTGCCTGTATAGTGCATTTTTCTTATCTTGTTTTTTTATTTTGTGTTCGTATATCCGTTTCTTTAGCATCCTCTCTGTTTTGCCTATATAAAAGGCCGGACACGCTTTGCATGTTGCTATATAAACTAGGTGTTGAGAATTACAGTTACCTTTCTTGCATATTATCTTCGTTTTCATAATATTGTTCAGTCTAATAATATCAGTAGTATTTATGTGGGTGCATTGATTGCATCTACCACATTTACTGGTCCCTTTTATACTCATTTTCCTATCATATTGTATTCCACATTCCAAAATTCTCTTGATGTTGTTGCCGGTTTTAAACACAGTGCGTATCTCATTGCCAACTATGCTACCTACAGTACCTGAACAACTTAAGATATTCCAATTCTTCTTCAAGATATCCTTGATCAGATTGACGAAAGGATTAAATAGGATGACACATATTTGTTTGTTGAAGGCCCCACTTTGATTTTCTTGTGGCCCAGTTTGCCTCCCTAATAATGGTGTATATTTATTTCCCCATTGTGTTTTCACATATGAAGTAATATCATTCAATAGTTTCTTGGGGTAATTCCTCTCTATAAAAAGTTGTGTGATTCTATCCATTTCACTATTCATATCTTCAGCAGTTGATGACATCCTTGCTGCTCTAATGCATTGACCTTTTACAATGCTTTTGAAAATATGACGTGGATGGCAACTGGTAAAATGAATGTAATCATTCGAAAAGGTAGGTTTCCTGTATAGTCTTGACACAAAACCTGTTCCAGTATTTCCTATCCACGTGTCTAGATACGCAATGCCCTTATTGTCTTGTTGGAACGTGAATTTAAGAAAATCCGTGGTGTTGTTAAGATAATCCACAAAAATGGGAATAATCTCAGTAGGTCCTGTCCAAATGATGAATACATCGTCCAAGAATCTGGTGTATAACTTGATGTATTTGTAGTAATCACTTGGGAATATATATAAATTTTCCCACTCTAACATGACCAGATTAGCAAAGACAGGAGCACAGGATGCTCCCATTGCCACCCCTCTGGATTGTCTATATAGTTCACCTTGATGTTCTATATAGTTATGGTCTAACACCAAAGACATCATGTCCATTATCAAATTCACTCTGTCCCAGCTACTACCTGAATATTTTCTTAGACTGCTACAGAAATATTCCAGCCCGTGGTCACGGGTATACTAGAAAAGAGGTCTTGGACATCAATTGTTAAAAACGTGAGGTTGTCGTCCCACTTGTCCATATTTAATTGACCAAGGAAATCCCATGAATCCTTGACCAAATGGCTGACCTTGTTGTAGATGTGCTTGGTCCATTGGTCAATGATGGTACCTATCTTAAATGTCTTTGACTTGGATCCAGAGATAATAGGTCTAAAGGGTGGTTTAGTCTGGTTCTTGTGTATCTTTGGGATACCGACAATATGTGCCAACACTGGGTAGTCAGTTTTTGCATATTCATATATTTCACTGGTAATGCGATTGTCAATGAAGTATTCTTCTAAAGCATTGTCAATGTACCTGTATCCGACATGAATCTGGTTTAAAGACACCTTTTCATAATTACCTGAGTCGTGTAAAATATTGTGAATCTCATTATAGTATTGTATATTGTCAAATATCACGACACCACCACCCTTATCCGGTTTCATGATTCTTATCTCTTTGTTAATAAATAATTCTTTCAAACAAGTTCTCTCATCTGTCGTTAAATTGTCTGAAAAAGCTTTACCAAAGTTATTGTCGTGTTTGATGTCTTTATAAAGATGGTAAATGTCGTGACACACCATTTTTTCGTATGTGTGGACTTGCATATTCATAGTTGGGATATATGTACTTTTTTCTTTTAAAATATTAGAATTCGTGTTGTCGACTGTCATGTTGGGACAGTCATTGAATTGAATAGCCAGATTAAGCCTTCTACAGAAAAACTTTATTTCTTTAATAACATCAAACAAGTTGAACTTTACCGTGGGTATAAACTTCATACCTTTGCTAAAAAGTGATATGAAGTCTTTGGTGACAGGGGTATCAGTGTAATTATAAACGTTGAAACCTTTAAAACTGCTAATACTAGGCCCTGTACTAGGGGCTATTTCTAGAGTGGCTGCATTGTCCGGCCTTAGAGTGTTAGGAGGCCCGGTGTCATAGTCCTTGTCTGCCACACTACCTGCAGAATTCACTGTAGTGTAACTACTTTGTTTCACTAATATCTCCTTGTCTGTTTTTTTGGTGCAGGAAAATATCGCCCCCCTTGAAAATTTTCTTCCTCATTACTTCTCATGTGTCTTTTGTTACTTCTAGTATGTGCCACCTCAAATGTTCCCTCCATATCCCTATCATTTTATGCTCTATCTCTTCTATACAGGTCCAAATCCCTGTCTAGTTTGTGCATTTTCCTTTCATAGGCATTTTTCACTTTGGCTGTAGCCTGACTAAATTGACTGGAGTAACAATCGTACCATCTTTCAAACAGTTCATCCAAAATAATGGATTCATTTAAATTATACACTTCATCTAATAATATTTTGGCCTTCACTTCATTACATTGGATAAGATGTTTCATAAAAGTAAATCCGAAGTCATCAAACATCAAATTAAAATCAGTTCTAATACTAGTGTTGATCTGAATGCCAAGAGGCAATTTAAAAAACCTTAGTCCTTTAGGAACTATTTTCAAAGCTATACATTTTTCAAAATATGCAATATCCATTTTAACACATTTCAACTGTATTAGTTTTTTACCAAGTGAATAAATTCTAACTTTGATATCATCTTTTTTGTCTTTTTTATAGTTAGTAAAATCACTAGTTTCATTAAAATATCCCTTAGAGTTGTGTTTGTTTAAAAACTCAAATTCATCTGCTACAAAATCATTAAACATGTTATATAGTCCTGACTCTTTGCATTTGTTGTCCAAACCTTTAAAATGTAAGCTTTTGGGACTATATAAAGAATCATGGTTGACAGTACCTTTGTTAGTATTTGCAGTTTTGTTGACCACAGTGGAATATGTCCTAACATTCGTTTGTTGAGTTTTGGGACGTGCACCTTGTTTTTCGTTCTCTGCATTCAGGTTCACCATACTAAAATCGAAGGTGAAGTCTTCTTCCAAGGAAATGTTAACTGCATTAGTTCTCAAATCAATGTGTTTATTACTATCCACCACTGGAATCTCTCCCTGTCCATTGGGAATCTCACTCGTGTAGCTGCAATCCGCCGCATCATCCAAAATGATAAACTTAGCCCTTACTCTGTCCTCGTCATTTTTGCCATTTCTGGCCGGTGAAAATTCTGAAATCATTTGTTGATTGTGAGCGGAACCTCCGCTAGGAACAAAATTTATAACTGCTTGCTTGTTGATATAAGCGGCTCCTCCGCTCTCCAAAACGGCTGCTGTAAGTTTATTTACCATGTCGAGTAGTCTGCTGACGTCACCCTTAAGCGACGTTACCTCCTCTCTAAGAGCTGTGTAATCCTCCGGTTTCAATGAAGTGTTCGGTGAGCCCTCCTCAGCCATCAAACCACTAGATAATAGGAACGTAGAATAATCACAACAACAGTCCAAAATGTGGCAAGTAGAACCCCAAACACTCGAGACCGGTACAGCAGTTAACACAATGCTCTTTATTGCACGAAACAGAAAAAAACAGGTAGAACATACACACACGGGTTGAGCGCTTTCATCTGTTATACAGATTTCATCAGAACCAGTTGCCAAACAACAAACCAAGACTATACAGGAAACCTACCTTTTCGAATGATTACATTCATTTTACCAGTTGCCATCCACGTCATATTTTCAAAAGCATTGTAAAAGGTCAATGCATTAGAGCAGCAAGGATGTCATCAACTGCTGAAGATATGAATAGTGAAATGGATAGAATCACACAACTTTTTATAGAGAGGAATTACCCCAAGAAACTATTGAATGATATTACTTCATATGTGAAAACACAATGGGGAAATAAATATACACCATTATTAGGGAGGCAAACTGGGCCACAAGAAAATCAAAGTGGGGCCTTCAACAAACAAGTATGTGTCATCCTATTTAATCCTTTCGTCAATCTGATCAAGGATATCTTGAAGAAGAATTGGAATATCTTAAGTTGTTCAGGTACTGTAGGTAGCATAGTTGGCAATGAGATCAACAACATCAAGAGAATTTTGGAATGTGGAATACAATATGATAGGAAAATGAGTATAAAAGGGACCAGTAAATGTGGTAGATGCAACCAATGCACCCACATAAATACTACTGATATTATTAGACTGAACAATATTATGAAAACGAAGATAATATGCAAGAAAGGTAACTGTAATTCTCAACACCTAGTTTATATAGCAACATGCAAAGCGTGTCCGGCCTTTTATATAGGCAAAACAGAGAGGATGCTAAAGAAACGGATATACGAACACACGTACAAAATAAAAAAACAAGATAAGAAAAATGCACTATACAGGCACATTTACGACAAAGGTACTGATCACAAGTTTTCCTTCTCCATTATAGACCAAGTTGATATTAAAGATAAAGGAGGAAACTGGAAGACTTACCTGGCATGGAAAGAAAGCAGATGGCAAATCTGTACAACCACACCGCCAGGGATTAATGATTTTATTAGTTTGAAACCACTGTTAGCATTTAACTAAGAATATTTGGCACTATCTTGTTTTTTCAACCTATTCAACTAGGTCCAAGTGCGTATGATATAAGGATGCAACATATTGTGCCATCATAGTACGAACATCAGGGAAGTTAGAGATCAGCTAAAGTTTTTTTACAAGCGTCACTTTAGTTTTTACCAGCTTTTACTAGTTTTTATGAGCTTTTTTAAATTGTTCCCCAATAGTTTTTAACTGTATTTTCAAACTGTATGTTTATAGTACACTTGTAAATCAGTTAGATTCTTAGTCAAGCACAATGTAATAGTAGGGTTCTATGAGAAGTTACCACATGATTCTAGTTCTCAATCATGTTTTTACACTGTATTTTATTGGAGGATTCCAGCAGCAATTAATTGACAAATATATATATATTATATTTTATTATATTATATTTTGTTTTATTTTATTTTTATATAATATATATTTATAATATTTACAATATATATTTATATTTATAATGTTTTAGTATTTATGGTTATTGAACAAGTGTATAGAGTATGTTTTGTGGACATCACCAGCTTATACTAAACGCTACAGCATTTGTTGGTATAAATATCAGTATGTATTTGAACATCACGGCTGCTTTAAGAAGGAGAATGTGTTTTGAATGAATTAGTAATTAGTTAGATAATTAATGGCGCCAAAACTGGTTTAAAAGACAAGGTTTGTTGTTTGGCAACTGGTTCTGATGAAATCTGTATAACAGATGAAAGCGCTCAACCCGTGTGTGTATGTTCTACCTGTTTTTTTCTGTTTTTTTTTTTTTCTGTTTCGTGCAATAAAGAGCATTGTGTTAACTGCTGTACCGGTCTCGAGTGTTTGGGGTTCTACTTGCCACATTTTGGACTGTTGTTGTGATTATTCTACGTTCCTATTATCTACAGGTTTGCACTCTAGCTGTAAAATGTGATGACATGAATTGGCAGGAAAATATTGACCTGTACAGACATGGCAGGAGCTAGAACAGAAGGTGGCCAATTTAGCTGTCAAAGATGGGGCGCAGAGGATTCCAGAATATTCAATGGAATCCTTGTAAAGCACCACAGCCATAGGCTGTTGCAGGGGGACTATACCATGTGTCAATACAAATCAGAGGCTTGGAATAGTCTAGCCAAGGCTGTCTCCAGTGCAACTGGGATTCTATGCACTGGATAGCAATGCAGGCACTACACGAAAAGGCACAAGCAGGAACAACTCAACCAGTGGCTGGATGAGTTTAGGACTGCTGACATCCAATTGTTGTGTAAGTGTACAGATAAAAATACTTTAAAATATATATAGAAAGCTGGATATAGCCAAGATTGGTATACATAATGCTCTCCTCTTTTTATGCCCTTTTTCTTTTATAGCCACCCAGGAGATTGCAAGATTGCAGCAAACAAGGACGCCCATGCTGAGCATTTAGAAAGAATTAGAGAAGCAAAGGGTATGTATGCAGCACAACATAATATTATTTGATCTAAAATTTTCCTCATTATTAGCAAATTAAGCATGTATATCTTAACGGTAAAATCAGGTAAACATGTTTCAGTCTGTATCTCAGGCCAGCTGTAGTAGTCAATTATAATAGTGTATTCAGATGTAGTGGGTTCATATCCCACAGGTAAACAATATAAAATAATTTAAAAATATTACATAATAATTTAAACAAAATTGGCATACATGCCATGCTGTTAACTTAATCTGTATTATTTAAGTAAGCTATATATGAATATTGTAAGGATTACTTTGAATAATCATCAGTCATAGTTTATAAAAGGATTAAGCGATGTAAAAGTAAAATTATTATTTATATTGAACTGATTTATTATATGTCACATATAATGGTACTACTTATCGTCTTCCTTCTTTATCTCTTACTCTATCCCTTATCTCTCTTTTTCATTATACACAACATTCTGATGGCACCAGTTTCTAACAACTCACAAAATTATTTGCAGCACATGGAGGTAGGCCAACTAGTGCAGTTCAGCCTGCCACTCCTCCAACAGCTGCTGCGCCAAGACCCAGCACATCCGGGGGCCAACCTGGCACTACTGCCTCTGCAGCTCCTGCACTACCAGGGCTCTCCACATCAGGTAGCATTACCCTGGCAGCTGGTGAAGTGGCACCCTCTGGGAGTATTGGCGGCGGCGGTGTTTTTGACACCCACCAGGAGATGTCAGGCATGGCGCATGAGGTTGTGGAAAGTACCACTGGTGCACGCCTCAGCTGGATAGAGAAGATGCTCAATGGTATGCTGGTCAAATGAAAATGGCAAGCACTCCAACAGCAAGCTGAAGATGGGGATGGTGATGACAGTTCTGAGGGTGAGGACTACATTCGCACTGTCCCCATGGTTGCTCCTCTCTGCTTAGCATGTTTTCATGGAGGAAAGTGAACCAATAGAACTCTCATAAGTTTCTCAATGAAGCAGATACCTACATTTGCTCATTGCTTAACTATGCACAAATGGGGAAAGCAGTATGAATTGTTTATGAACACCATAGTATCTGTTAGCTGTGTCTACCATAGCCAGTAAAGATAAGTACTTCTCAAGGTTCAAGTAGGAGCCCTTAAATGTGTATCTTGTATGTGAAAACACTTTGCCATCGATCATGCAAACTAGCTGCTTGGTGGTATATTATGGAAAGTGTTTATTAGCATGTCTTACTTATGTTTATGGCCCAGTTAGTCTTCATTCCATTAAAATCCATGTAAAAACACAATGAAAGGGAAGACACTTTTTATTGACTGTACACATATTTACACTGAGTCATGTGTTGCCTGCACCACGCACTTGAAACTTGGCATGTCAGTAGTAGTTAAAATGTCAACTACACTACAGAAATAAATAACAAAATTGCATTGTTACATACCATGTACACCTTTATAATGACAATAGATGTTCAGGTAGTCATGTATTAATGTGGAAAGAAATTCTTCACAAATATGAGCACACGTACATACACAGTTGCATCTATGCTGCACACAAAAAATGTGTGCTTCTGTATGTGTTAATAAGTGTGTCATGTACACAACATACTGGAAAATAACTGCATATATCTTAGCTCTGCTACATGCATTCCTGACAGCTTTTTGCATCTAGTTTGACAAGCTGTCTCTTAAAGTATACCTGCAAATTGGAAACACAACAGGAAATAATACACCCACACTTTGCACACCACTCTTATAACAGGATATGTTACCCACATCATATAATGATGAAGGCATCATCTATAAAGACCAGTATGACAAGGCAAAAGCATACGTCATGGGTATTGCTATCATTAAATACTGTGTTTGGCAGATAGGAACAAAATACATACATGTGTGTTAAATTAACACAGTAGCCACATTGTGTGTGTGTGTGTGTGTGTGTGTGTATGTGTGTGTGTGTGTGTGTGTGTATGTGTACGTGTGTGTACATAGTCAGAGGGACATCAGTCTGTATCCCACAATCATCAATCCGTTCCCATGCAGAACTAACATCTTGACAGTCGCACATAGCTACCCAGCCATTCCATGCAGGCCTCACAACATCTTCTCACAAACATCCAATGAGGATGTTATCCACTAGAAATTGTCTAGCAGCAGAATGAAAGACAGACTTGTGCTGTGGTGCTTGTGTTAAGTGCTGAGTTCTCTAGCTGATGTACCTACTTAGTAGGGATTCTAATCTCACTGCAGTCAGCTGGTGTGTGTGTAGTCAGAAAAGCATAAGTGTGTATCCTACTATCAAAAGTGTATTCAGAAATTCAACCAGCATGTGCCTACAGTGGTGACTAATCTCTTGTATGTAGCACAGCTCCTGAGTATATGCAGGACATGCACATCAAAAGGTATTATAGTTCCATCGTTCTCAGCCCTCATCACACCAATAATTGAGTACAATACACCCTTTTGCATGTACCTCCAACACATCTTCCAAGAATGATTTTACTCAAGTGTATCACTTTTGCCACAATGAGCTACCGCACATATTTTTGACCATACCTAGGTATTCTTTTTTTCTGCATAACCATTAAGAGTTGACAGCGCAAGACTCCCTTCAAGGTGCATGTGTGATAAGTGTTCCTGTGATGCACCCAGGAAATACATACCTCATTGACAACATTGATGGCATGGATTACAGTTGTGCAAGTGTAGATTGTGGCATATACATACACACACACACACACACACACACACACACACACACACACACACACACACACACACACACACACACATATATATATATATATGTGTGAGTGTGTATGTGTGTGTGTGTGTGTGTGTGTGTGTGTGTGTGTGTGTGTTCCCTTCAGAATCTCAAAATCCTAAAACCTCGAAATTCATATGGTCAAGACCATATGATCGAAGTTTTAGAATGTTCAAATTCTGAACAGAGATCTGCATACAGCATGGAATGGGAGATTTCCCATTTCTTAACTGTATTGTGATCTCGGAGTTGGTATTTTTAAGTAGCAGAGGTGTGGGTGGTGCAGGGGGTTTGCTCCCCTACAGAAATGTACATCTTTTTTTTTATTTTGGATCTGTTTCGGAATTTTGTTATTCCGAAACATCGATCATATGGTCTCGATCATATGACATATACACACACATATGGGTCTACTTCACATAGTCAAAATTTCACTTACCCGAAACTGAACAGGATGAGTCACTTCGACGAAAACTTATTTTCATGAACTCTTGGATCACTGCAATTTTACTCTAGGAAAGGAACCACTTGGCCACCACGACAAAACAAACAAACCAAAGTTAATCAAACCCACTCAAGTGGGGGACTTCACCCACCACACCCACATATGTAGGCAGCCATACACCCCCACACCCCCCTAACGAAATATACCAACTCCAATATTGTACTACAGTGAGGAAAAGGGCAAAGTTCACCATGTTAGCCAAGTGTTTCCTTTCCCAGAGTAAAATTCCGGTGATTCAACCGTTCATGAAAGTAAGTTTTTGGTGAAGTTGTCTTGTCCTTTTAATTTTTGGATAAGTGAAAATTCGATCATGTACAGGGGATCCATATACATATATATGTATATATATATATATATATATATATATATATATATATATATATATATATATACATGGGTCTACTTCTATTCGCTGACAGCCCATTTCACTGAAACCCATTTGGTTGACAGCTCATTTCATTGACAAACATTCTAGGTGGGGGCTGCACCCCCCACACCCCCCCAACTATATATAACAACTCCACAGTCGCACAACAGTGGGGAGGGGGGCAAAACCCAGGTTTTTGCCTTGAATACTTTTGTCAATGAAATGAGCTGTCAACTAAATGGGTTTCAGTGAAATGGGCTGTCAGCGAATAGAAGTAGACCCATATACATACATATATATATATATATATATATATATATATATATATATATTTATGCCATTCAAACCTGTCAACTAGCCAAGATTGATCATAATTTAAACTATAGGTGTGACAGTGCCCCTCTTAACACCTTCAAAAAGTATTAGTTTCTGAGGAAGGTGTGCTTGATTCCCCTTCTAGATTACTGAAAAATCATTACAGTTGTACAAGTGTGTTCATGCAGATTTTGTATATTAACTCATAATCGCATAATTTATGTCAATGATACTGATGAGTGGTGTTCTTATTCTGATATTATCCATGATTGTGCATGCTTCTGTCTATTGTTATCTGTGAGCCTGTTGGTATGTGTCCCACTTGATTGAGACCTACTTGTATGCTGATATTACATTCATATTCAATCAACTCATTTGGCACATCTTCACAGTATGTACATACCTCCTAGTATATATACTGTCCTTTATAAATGTCATCTCCAATTATCATATCAGGATACTTATATTCCAACCAATCTTCTCCATTGATATGTCACCTTGTGTGACAGTCACATAATATACAATAACTGTATGATGACAGGACTATACCCACACAGGAGGTGTAATCAGTAGTACATACTGTATCATGTAGATATGTGATTACTGCTCATGCTACAGGTGTCTTGTCTTAGGGGTGTACATACATTGACATGCCCTCATCTGCTGTACATTATCATGTTTCACCTGACCTCTTCCCCTGTCTTCATGCCGCCAATTCATGTGTGTGGCACTTTTCAATACACACACTCTTCCCCAGAATAATTATTTATAATGCAGTCTATGTACTGTTGCTGATCATCACCAAAACTTTTATTTTTTTATGCCTAAAGCAGGTTTGCACGGTACACTGCACTGACTACACTTTCTTATAATGCATAAGCACTTTATGCATTGCCTTATATTAAACCCTGGTAGTCACTGTGGCTGTCCGTGCAATCCCACAGAACTAGTTTGCTGCTTTACATAGTTTCCTTGCCGGCCACAAAACCATGCTTGTATATGTGTAAGCCTGATGTGTGGCATGCAGATGCAATTAGTGCTGCTGCTCATCACACTAGCACATAAATTCCATGTAGGCTTCACGCTAGGCCTACATGGAGATGATTACATCTCCAGGCATGTTATTTATGCAAGTGCTAAAACTTTTGGCAAAACTCCTTTGATGTGTTTTATTTCACCTTGACTATAAATGTACTGAAGTTAATTAGAGTTACAAAAGATGTGTATGTGTTATGAAACTGGGTCATTGTTTAAAGTAGTACATAAACATGTGCATATTCTATTTAAAATAATAGTTAATTATCTCTTTTCATGCTGGTAGTAGTGAGATAGCGGTATTGACTATAACCTGCTGACAACAGGCCATCATAAGATAGTCCTGTAATTGATCTGTTGGCACAAAGTTACCAGCTTGGGTGAATGACTTGATGCTTTTGTGATTATTATGGCTTAGCACCTAGCATAAAATATTCATAACATAGAATAAAGAGGATGAATATTTGTGATTTTAAAGAAACAGTTGGCAACTTACTGATTGTAACGTGGAGCTTTAAAATGTTGTTATTTCACTCTTTACTTTCTCTGACATTAATGATATTAACTAAATCAGTGGAGAGTAGTGCTGGGTTATGCTGAAGAACTCTATTTGACCCTTCTTCAGTTGGTGAGGGTCATGAAGGAGCACAGTAAGCTTATGAAAGAATCTCTCGACAGAAAACAAAAGGTGAACTGCCATACAAAAAAATATATAGCTGTATATAAAGAATTTATTATGGATTATGCTTAAAACTGAAGCTTAAAATCTTTTCTCATTCATCAGAACTGATGTGTTTCACAAAACAATCATATGGTAAGAAAATGTAAGCTTGTGATAATTGCTTTGTTCTTAATATGGAAGAATAATATCTGCAGTATCACACTGTAGTAAATATATTGTTTATGCGCTAATGACTAATGTGTATTTGGTTGATAGTATGGCTTTTAAGAGTTTGTCAGGCAGTGGAAAAATACAAAAATCAATTGCATGACATGGCAATTCTATTCAATAAATAAGTCACATGCAACTTGCAAAAAGTGGAATTTTGGGGAACTATACAAACAGAACAGTTTTCAGGAGGAGGAGGAGGAGTGAAATTTAAGTGAAGGCAGGGCTTGAGAAATGTATGTAATGTTTGAGTGAATGAAAACTATTAACATGTATACTACTTGAAATTAACAAAATAAATATTAGTATAGTTTGTTTTCTTTTCTGTCACCATATATGCACTCGTGTGACTTTTTCAATGTTATGTTTAATGAAGATGTTTTAAAAAAATATACTCTTTTCTTTCAAAATTTCATCAGGTTTCTTTTGGGTGGGGGAGAGTTGCTTCCAGACACCATCTAGTGATAAGAGATAAAGTCTTAATATTTAAAACATCTGTACACATACTGATCAACTATTAAAACAATAAACAGTAAATATATTGCAAGCAGGCAGAAAAAAATTACAGAAGATCAGGTTAAACTTGATAATAAATAAAAACAGACCTTATGCGAGTATAGTGGCTTTCTAAGTGGATTTAAAAAAACTCTCTGAAATAGGTGGTATTTATGAAACCTTAGAAACTAAGTAGAAAGGTAGTCAATTCCCCAGGAAGTGAGCAGGCTTATAATTAAATATTTGCCTGAGGTCTTAAGCCAAGTAATGGGAATGCACAGCAGCCACTCATCTGACGACCTGAGCTATCCATTAGGGCAAAGGAAGAAAGGAGCCCCTACAGCTAGATGGTGCCCACGTAGTGTATGCAAAACTAGACTAGTTCCACCATTTTAAAGACAGATACTGCAACCATCTATCAATGTAGATTCCATAACAGAATTATGATAGGACTAGTGTTTCTTCTTTGGCAACAGATTTCTGTACCTGTTAGACAGGTAAAGCCACTACCACTTAATGCAAGGTAAAGCACTTACAGCAACTTAGATGACGTGGTAAGAGTACATTAAATATGGGGAAAGGTCTGTTGATAGAGTTAAGTGCTTATTCTAAGAAAAGAGTCTTCCGATGTGTATTGCCTAATGAGCAAAATTTGAAATAATTCACTTCACACTAAGGAAATTATTTAGTAACAAACTTTATTTCTGCCACTAAACAGAAAACTAAATAAACTCTATGTAATTAAACAATAAATTACACTAAAACAGAAAACTAAATAAACTCTACGTAATTGAACAGTAAATCACACTAAAACAGAAAACTAAGTAAACTCTATTTAACTAAAATATGAAACTAGACAATACATTTAAAGAAAAAGGTATACATCACCGATAAAGAGAAAGCTTCATCCTGTCTTCAGTCTTGACTGGGAAGCCCAGTTGCAGTCAGACAAGAGTCTTCATCGGGAAAACAGTCCTGGGCAGTCCGTCCACTCCACAGGTGAGGCTTCTGCCTGAGTGCAGGGAGCCCAAGTCATAAGAATCAGTAATTTCCCAGTGTAGGCTGGATCTTGCTAGATTATTCTGTGGTGTTGGTCACTCACCCCAGAAGGAACAGAAATTCTTGACAAATACAATGATTTTGCAATTTTCAAGTGTTACACTGGAATATTCCAATGACTTTGCAAGTTTTAGTACTTTACTGGAATATCCTGGCACACATACACGTACAAGACATAATTCATAATCAAATGTAGTGACTTTGCTGAAATCACTAAACTGTTCTGGAACACGGCATCATCTCTCATGCCTGCTGACACTTATAGAATATAGCACTGCCTCATATGTCAAGGAAGAACTAAAGAAAATAAAGAGAATGTCGAGATCTAGTGAGGCAACAGTCAATCACACTCACTCAGTGTACCCCTCTTTTGTATCACGTTCGTATCACACGATGGTAATAAAATACCTTGAATAGAGTCAAATCTTGCCCTTTCAGTGTCACTTAATTATCAAGTACAACACATATACTTCATATATATAACACAGACTCCATTCTGTTATATCCATAAAAGATGAGTGGAAAGAGTGAGGGGTCAGTAACAGTGATGGACATACAACTGGATGTACCAGCACTGCCTTAGTCATTGAAGGGAGCCAGCATACAACACACCAGGATATTGAAACACAATACATGTTCCTAAGAAATGAACAGGATTAGTTTAATATCATTAAGTAATAATGTTACTGGATTTCTATCACTAAGAAATGCTATTTATATTTGTATGGTTTCTTATTACTGTAAATCTTATCGTGTTGTATAATATTTTTTTGTTGTTTGCTGTAGTAATTTTTAATTTGTTACTGGAGCTTTTCTCCCTGGGCCTGCACTGAAAATGGGTTATCCTGACAAGTGGATTTTCCCAGTCAACAAATATCAAGAAATAATGAATAAATAAATAAGACCTCACACCACAAGTTCCAGGCCAGATGAATTCCACTCAGTTTAGTACACAGACTGAGTTATTAAAATAAAAAAATAACTTCTGCAGTAAAAGTTAACATCAAAATTTCAAACTCTTATACCATTAAGAGCAAATAACACTTCTCTGGTGCCTCGGCTTTCAGAAAAGCCTTTGCAGACTACATCTATCTGCTAGTAAGCATATACTTAAATACATGCATTTAATCAATGCTTTTGCCCCCACATATGCTAACTTATTCGTGGGTTTCTATGAAAATGTATATGTGTATAGGAATGACTTTTTTAGAAAACATGTTGTTCATTTTTATAGATACATTGATGATTTGATTTTTGTTTGCAAGGGGGGCTATGGGGAAGTGAAAAAGTTTATTCAAGAACTGCAAGTGAACAGGTCTGAGATCAAGTCTGATGGGTTACAAAAAGGAAAGACAGTAAATTATCTGGATATTACAATAGAAGGGGAAGAAGATGACAAACTTAAAACTAAACTATTTAGAAAAATGGGACAACCAAGCTTTATGTTGCATGGAACTAGTTGTCACCCCTTATACTATTTCTTCAATTCCTTATGGGGAAATGGTTAGGGTTAAACATTTATGTAGTGACAGGAAGGAATGTGAGAAGGAAGTTCAAAATACAGCTAATATGTTCATAGAAAGGGGCTATGAGCCAGAGAAAGTATGGTTGGGGTATAATAAAGTAATAAATAAAAAAATGAATAAAGCACAGAACATAATAATGCAGAAAAAGAATGCTGAAGAAAAAGAAAGTGAGTTATATTTTGTGTCTAACTATACTTTGTTTGTGTCTTTCGGCTTTTTCCCGGTTAAGGGTCGCCACAGCAGAACTCCGGTCCGCTAATGTGTCTATCTATACTAATTTTTCTAATATTTTAGAGAAACTAAAGTACTGGTCTTATATACAGAAAGAAAAATCCTGCCTAAAAAAATGTCAAACTTTGTTTCTCATATAAAAGAGGCAGGAGTATTAAAGACATGTTAGTACATGGACAATTTGAGAGACCAAAAAATATAGAAAATAATATAGTGAGATATGAAACTTTTCCATGTGACAATTGCCAGTATGCAAACACATAGTGGATAGTTTTGAAAGTATTAATGGAAACATTTGACAGAAGAGGCAGCTTCACTTGCAATAGTGAAAAGATGTCCTTGTGGATTATTTTATATTGGGAAAAGCAAGAGAAGCTTTGCTGCGAGATTAAAAGAGCACATAAGGGACATCAAGAAGCAAAGATCTCAGAGTCCTGTAGCTATGCACTTTAAGGAACACCATAATACAGGTAACTGTTTTGGAACAAGTGAATACTAGGCTTAGTACTGATGAAAAAATTAAGGAACACTTAAGAAGGAAGGAAGCAATATTTATTTTAAAATATGATACAATGTTTTCAAGAGGTTTGAATAGGGAATTCTCTTGGAAGCATTTAATATAAGAAGGTTAAAAAAAGAATATTAAAAGTTAACCATTTTAGTAGGCTTTTTTAGTGAATTTGTAATTGGATGGTTATTTAATTGATTAAATGCATGTATTTAAGTGTATGCTTACTAGCAGAAAGATGTACTCTGAAAAGGCTTTTCTGAAAGCTGAGGTGCCACGGAAGTGTTACTTGTTCTTAATGGTATTAGAGTTTGAAGGTTTGCTGTTAATTTACTGCAGAAGTTATTTTTTTTTTATTTTAATAAATCAGTCTGTGTACTAAACTGAGTGAATTTATCTGGCCTGGAACTTGTGGTATGAGGTCTAGTTTGTTCTACAGTGTGGTGCTTTATTTAAATAAATAAATGCCTCTCTGTTTAATGACATAATATTGGCAATGAATACTTCTCCCTTTAGTGCTATCACTTAATGGGAGGATATCATAGCTCTCAATTTCTTAGTGAAGAAATCTGGGCAAAGCTAAAAATAATGGCAGGGGGCAAAGGCTCAAAAATAGGGACAGATTTTAAATATTGCTGTTATAAACTTAGAAAGTTGCTAGACTAACAAGCTTTGTGTCCTCATGTATTTTTCTGAAGGATATGAAGTCTGAAACAGCAATGTCTATAATTACTTAGTGATTTCAATAATTTATGATTTGTCAGAAAACCAAAAATTGTAAAAGGAATAGACCAAAAATAGGAGGCAAAAATCTGGACATTCTATGAAGATCTGAACAATTAAGAGGTATGCAGGATATACACCATGAATAGCAATGGGGAAATGCTCTAACCCTGTGGGTCCCCACAAACCATTATTTACATGTGGGATGAATTAACATCAGATATGACTCTTTGTAGAAAAGCTTTCAGACTATAGCCCTTTCCCCTAGAAGCGTAACCCTCAACCCATAAAAAAGTGCAGGTTTATGAGGAATGCACCTTTTCACTACTAAAACAAAATCAAGTAAAAAATCAAAGCACTAAGCAGCGTATAGAGAGATAAACACTCCTGCATCCAATGTAACAATATAATCCAAACGAAAAAACCACATGCAGGAGTGAAACAGCCTCAGTTGTTCAAAATTCCTCAGTTTCTCAGTTCTATAATGGTTTTTCAACCCAATAAATCAACGTAGGTAAGCGTATAGTCCAAAAATATATGATTTATTTAGCTAGCAAGTAAGCGCTTTCACCAAAACGGCTTTATCAAACTTCTACAACAACTATTAAAATCATACATCATTATATACACAGTGGTGGAAGCTGATTGGTATAACTAAATTAATTAATTAGTATCTAAATATATTCACTAATTAAAACACATGATATAAAACTTATTTTAAAAGTATATATATATATAAATCTATAGCAATACATAAAAAATCTAATGCAATACATAAAGAAGCATGCATAAACAAAAAAATATATAAATATATAAATACATAAAAATATATAATTATATAAATATATATATATATAGAGAAAATTACAGTTGTATTAAGGTCTATATAATCTCTTCCTACGCAATAAGGGTTTCACCTGTACCTTATCATTTATGCCAGGGGGTTTGTCTGCTCTTAGACGGACTATCCATCTAAGCTCACATTCTTGTAGGTATGAATCAATGTCCCCACCTCTAATACTAGGGACAACCTGTTGTAGCACACTGAACATAAAAAAATGTTCTGGTCCTGTACTCCTAACATGTTTGGCAAGGGCATTGTGCTCAGACGCAGTCCTAATACTATATACATGCTCCCTTATACGTTCTCTAAGCTGCCTGCAGGTCTTACCTACATAAAATGCTAGGCAGGAGGTACACTTGGCGATGCACACCACATTAGAGCTAATACAACTAGTACAAGTATTAAAATTAAACACTACCTAAGTTAAAGGATGTAAAAAACTATTGCTACTATCTATGTACTGACATTGATTGCAATTCAAGCAAGGTAAGGTGTTACAATCATTTTGCACTTGGCTTACATGTCCTACAAGTGGGCGGTGACATAGAGTTCTTTTCAAATTTCATTTATTCTTGTAGGTAAAACTAGGGTTAGTACCCACCACCCTATGTATATCATCGTCTAATTCAAGGATTTCCCAATTCTTGTAGATAATATCCCTAATCTTATCCACATCTCTGGTAAAATAGAGTGACAACCTAATATTATCACTTCTAGTTACCAAAGGTACTGAATTAGAACCTTCCCATTCAGAAAAATAAGGTTTGGCCACACCATCCCTGAGCTGATCTACTAGATTTTTATTCCTATCTATTTCTCTTGTTCCATATTTCCTCTCTAATAACCTAGCCTTAAGGGCATCAATTTCTTTTGAATGCCCAACTGGACACGAATTCAACCTAGAAGCTCTCATAAACTGTCCTTTCATAATGTTATCAAATATATACCTAGGGTGCATGCTTTGACGATGTAAAAGTGTGTTCCTATAGCATGCCTTTCTATATATGGAGGTATTTAAAAGGCCACTTGGTAGTCTGTTTATGTGTACATCTAGAAAAGACAGATGAGAAGGGGAATAATTCAAAGTAAACTTTAAAAAATCTGTTAAGCCATTAACATTGCTAACAAATTCCAATAACGATGTTTCATCCCCTTTCCAAATGAAAAAGAGGTCATTTACGAACCGTCTATAATAACCAACACGTTCCTGAAAATAAGGGAGTGGGAACAAAGAATTCTCTTCCCAATCAGCCATTACAATATTGGCGTAGCTATTGGCACATGAAGTGCCCATAGCTACATCTTCTATATAAATCCCTTTTTCAAATATAAACACATTGTTCTCAAGAACAATTTCTAGGAATAGAGAAAGAAGAGCTATAGTTTCTTCATCAAATTCTGATTTGTTCCGAACATAACGTTGAAATCTCAACAGACCTTCACCATTTGGAATCATGGTAAACAAACTCACCACATCAAGAGTCAAAGTATATATGGTTCATGGTCATCCAACAGCTTAGTATACTCATACAAATCAATTAAGAAATGCTTACTATCCTTTAATATATACTTATTCATATCTACTAATGGTCTCAAAAAATACTCCAATAAAACAGAAAAAGGCTCAGTTAACCACCCTTGCCCTGCTACTATTGGTCTCATAGGGGGTTTTGTCAGGGATTTATGTATCTTCGGTAAACCTTGTATAATTGGTATGAGTGGGTTCTTAACTTTAAGATACTCAAATAACGTGTCTGAAATAATAAAACTTTTATGTAAGTCATCTAAAGTGTCATATATTTGAAACACCTTTACACCAACTTCCAAAAGGTTTATATTACCATAAAACCCTTCATTACTCAACATGGATATCATACTGCTGGCATATCCAGTTGTATCAAGGATGACAAACAGGACCACCCTTATCAGCCGGTCTAATAACTATCGAGTGGTCATTCTTAAGCTTATTCAAAGCTTGTCTCTGTAAATAAGTGAGATTGTATCTACAATTTCTTGAAACACATCTCCTTTTACTGTCATAATATTTGTAGATGTCATTTTCTACCATTCTAGAGAAAGTTTCTAGTAATGGATGTAACGTTGGAACATATAAGCTATTAGGTCGAAATCTCTCTAAACCTTACTTCAACTCCACATCACGAGTTCCAAATTCTAATTTCAACTGAACATTTCTGACATACATTTTTATATCTAATATAGAGTCTGTTATATCACTATCACAGCTAGGAATGAAACTTAGACCTTTATTCAAAACTTCTTCTTCAAATGCAATCAGAGGTCTGCTTGACAAATTAACAACTAACGTCCCCCTGTCTTCTCCCACATTTTCTTCAGGGTGGGCCTTGAATGTTCCCCTCCAGATCCCTTTCGTTTGTTCCTCCCTCTGCTCTGGGATCTCCGTCTCCCTAGAAAAGAGTTGTCTGCTATGGGGAAAGGGGTATGGATGGGGGAATTAATTCCAAAAACTGGAGTAACAGAATTACTCATATCCTTCATAATTTTCTTTTTAACCACAGGTTCATTATTTTTAACTACATTAGGACTTCTTACTTTATCAGTAGATAAGTTAGGAGTCACAACATTCCCTTCATATATAATATGGACAACATCTGATGTGTTCACTTCTGGTATAACACGAACAGTTTCAGGTACATTGTCATTGTTAGTAACACTAATCACATCATGGCTTATCTCCCTGTCATCAAATATACTGGCAGACCCAGGATCAACATGCACAGATACCAAATTTTTAACACTTCTATCTGTATTCTCTTTTAATCCACTTTTAACAGCATGGACATAATCTTTAGCGTTTATGTCTATATTGTCCTTAGAAACATTCCTAATAACATGTCCATTACCCTGTTCATTCCTAGGTCGTGGCCAAGTGAAGACATTACCACAACTAAAATCTTGACTGTCCCTAATAAGTTTGTTCTTTTTTAATTCCAATGTCCTCTTCTCAAATAACTGTACGTTATCCAGTAATTTCTCCAAACCAAACTGGGCTTGAGGACTTCTATATTTATTAGCAAAACAGTCATATTGTTCATTTACATTTCTTTTTAGAGTTTCTTCCTCTTGCGAATGAAACTCATTGAGGAGTTTCATGTAATTAAAACTTAAATCAAGATTGAGCTGTTGCCATTTCAGCAACAGCTCAGGAAAACTATTACCTGAGGTTGGCATCTTGAGAACGCGTAAACCACGAGGTATTACGCGTTTCTCGATGCACGCTTCAAAATGTTGCCGTTGCAACTGTAACGTCTTAAGTTTAATGAAGTCCAGTTCCATTCTGCTCAAATCTTTCCCTAGTTCAGCGATATCGGATACATCATCCATTTGAAAATCAGGTTTGAAACATAGCAACAAGTTTTCTGTAGCAGCTAGGTAGTCCCTGAAGCGCGTAGACTTCCTGGTAGCCAATCCTGGTTCTTCCGGTCTGTACGGCAATTCGACGTTCGTGCCTTGTAAACTAATGGCCATTTCTCTCAATATGTGCAACAAAACAATAAAAAATCAAAGCACTAAGCAGTGTATAGAGAGATAAACACTCCTGCATCCAATGTAACAATATAATCCAAACGAAAAAACCACATGCAGGAGTGAAACAGCCTCAGTTGTTCAAAATTCCTCAGTTTCTCAGTTCTATAATGGTTTTTCAACCCAATAAATCAACGTAGGTAAGCGTATAGTCCAAAAATATATGATTTATTTAACTAGCAAGTAAGCGCTTTCACCAAAACGGCTTTATCAAACTTCTACAACAACTATTAAAATCATACATCATTATATACACAGTGGTGGAAGCTGATTGGTATAACTAAATTAATTAATTAGTATCTAAATATATTCACTAATTAAAACACATGATATAAAACTTATTTAAAAAGTATATATATATATAAATCTATAGCAATACATAAAAAATCTAATGCAATACATAAAGAAGCATGCATAAACAAAAATATATAAATATATAAATACATAAAAATATATAATTATATAAATATATATATAGAGAGAAAAATACAGTTGTATTAAGGTCTATATAATCTCTTCCTACGCAATAAGGGTTTCACCTGTACCTTATCATTTATACCAGGGGGTTTGTCTGCTTTTAGACGGACTATCCATCTAAGCTCACATTCTTGTAGGTATGAATCAATGTCCCCACCTCTAATACTAGGGACAACCTGTTGTAGCACACTGAACATAAAAAAATGTTCTGGTCCTGTACTCCTAACATGTTTGGCAAGGGCATTGTGCTCAGACGCAGTCCTAATACTATATACATGCTCCCTTATACGTGTAAGCCAAGTGCAAAATGATTGTAACACCTTACCTTGCTTGAATTGCAATCAATGTCAGTACATAGATAGTAGCAATAGTTTTTTACATCCTTTAACTAAGGTAGTGTTTAATTTTAATACTTGTACTAGTTGTATTAGCTCTAATGTGGTGTACATTGCCAAGTGTACCTCCTGCCTAGCATTTTATGTAGGTAAGACCTGCAGGCAGCTTAGAGAACGTATAAGGGAGCATGTATATAGTATTAGGACTGCGTCTGAGCACAATGCCCTTGCCAAACATGTTAGGAGTACAGGACCAGAACATTTTTTTATGTTCAGTGTGCTACAACAGGTTGTCCCTAGTATTAGAGGTGGGGACATTGATTCATACCTACAAGAATGTGAGCTTAGATGGATAGTCCGTCTAAGAGCAGACAAACCCCCTGGTATAAATGATAAGGTACAGGTGAAACCCTTATTGCATAGGAAGAGATTATATAGACCTTAATACAACTGTATTTTTCTCTCTATATATATATTTATATAATTATATATTTTTATGTATTTATATATTTATATATTTTTTTGTTTATGCATGCTTCTTTATGTATTGCATTAGATTTTTTATGTATTGCTATAGATTTATATATATATATATATATATATATATATATATATATATATATATACTTTTTAAATAAGTTTTATATCATGTGTTTTAATTAGTGAATATATTTAGATACTAATTAATTAATTTAGTTATACCAATCAGCTTCCACCACTGTGTATATAATGATGTATGATTTTAATAGTTGTTGTAGAAGTTTGATAAAGCCGCTTTTGGTGAAAGCCACTTGCTAGCTAAATAAATCATATATTTTTGGACTATACGCTTACCTACGTTGATTTATTGGGTTGAAAAACCATTATAGAACTGAGAAACTGAGGAATTTTGAACAACTGAGGCCATTTCACTCCTGCATGTGGTTTTTTCGTTTGGATTATATTGTTACATTGGATGCAGGAGTGTTTATCTCTCTATACGCTGCTTAGTGCTTTGATTTTTTACTTGTTTTGTTGCACTTATTGAGAGAAATGGCCATTAGTTTACAAGGCATGAATGTTGAATTGCCGTACAGACCGGAAGAACCAGGATTGGCTACCGAAGTCTACGCTTCAGGACTACCTAGCTGCTACAGAAAACTTGTTGCTATGTTTCGAACCTGATTTTCGAATGGATGATGTATCCGATATCGCTGAACTAGGGAAATATTTGAGCAGAATGGAACTGGACTTCATTAAACTTAAGAGGTTACAGTTGCAACGGCAACATTTTAGTTGCATCGAGAAACGCTGCAATAACCTCGTGGTTTCACGCTGCTCAAGATGCCAACCTCAGGTAATAGTTTTCCTGAGCTGCTGCTGAAATTTAATACATGAACCTCAATGAGTTTCATTCGCAGAAGAAAGAAACTCTAAAAAGAAATGTATATGAACAATATGACTGTTTTGCTAATAAATATAGAAGTCCTCAAGCCCAGTTTGGTTTGGAGAAATTACTGGATAACGCATAGTTATTTGAGAAGAGGACATTGGAATTAAAAAAGAACAAACTTATTAGGGACATTCAAGATTTTAGTTGTGGTAATGTCTTCACTTGGCCACGACCTAGGAATGAACAGGGTAATGGACATGTTATTAGGAATGTTTCTAAGGACAATATAGACATAAACGCTAAAGATTATGTCCATGCTGTTAAAAGTGGATTAAAAGAGAATACAGATAGAAGTGTTAAAAATTTGGTATCTGTGCATGTTGATCCTGGGTCTGCCAGTATATGTGATGACAGGGAGATAAGCCATGATGTGATTAGTGTTACTAACAATGACAATGTACCTGAAACTGTTCGTGTTATACCAGAAGTGAGCACATCAGATGTTGTCCATATTATATATGAAGGGAATGTTGTGACTCCTAACTTATCTACTGATAAAGTAAGAAGTCCTAATGTAGTTAAAAATAATGAACCTGTGGTTAAAAAGAAAATTATGAAGGATATGAGTAATTCTGCTACTCCAGTTTTTGGAATTAATTCCCCCATCCATACCCCTTTCCCCATAGCAGACAACTCTTTTCTAGGGAGACAGAGATCCCAGAGCAGAGGGAGGAACAAACGAAAGGGATCTGGAGGGGAACATTCAGGGCCCACCCTGAAGAAAATGTGGGAGAAGACAGGGGGACGTTAGTTGTTAATTTGTCAAGCAGACCTCTGAGTGCATTTGAAGAAGAAGTTTTGAATAAAGGTCTAAGTTTCATTCCTAGCTGTGATAGTGATATAGCAGACTCTATATTAGATATAAAAATGTATGTCAGAAATGTTCAGTTGAAATTAGAATTTGGAACTCATTGTGATGTGGAGTTGAAGCAAGGTTTAGAGAGATTTCGACCTAATAGCTTATATGTTCCAACGTTACATCCATTACTGGAAACTTTCTCTAGAATGGTAGAAAATGACATCTACAAATATTATGACAGTAAAAGAGATGTGTTTCAAGAAATTGTAGATACAATCTCACTTATTTACAGAGACAAGCTTTGAATAAGCTTAAGAATGACCACTGATAGAGTACAGGACCAGAACATTTTTTATGTTCAGTGTGCTACAACAGGTTGTCCCTAGTATTAGAGGTGGGGACATTGATTCATACCTACAAGAATGTGAGCTTAGATGGATAGTCCGTCTAAGAGCAGACAAACCCCCTGGTATAAATGATAAGGTACAGGTGAAACCCTTATTGCATAGGAAGAGATTATATAGACCTTAATACAACTGTATTTTTCTCTCTATATATATATTTATATAATTATATATTTTTATGTATTTATATATTTATATATTTTTTTGTTTATGCATGCTTCTTTATGTATTGCATTAGATTTTTTATGTATTGCTATAGATTTATATATATATATATATATATATATATATATATATATATATACTTTTTAAATAAGTTTTATATCATGTGTTTTAATTAGTGAATATATTTAGATACTAATTAATTAATTTAGTTATACCAATCAGCTTCCACCACTGTGTATATAATGATGTATGATTTTAATAGTTGTTGTAGAAGTTTGATAAAGCCGTTTTGGTGAAAGCGCTTACTTGCTAGCTAAATAAATCATATATTTTTGGACTATACGCTTACCTACGTTGATTTATTGGGTTGAAAAACCATTATAGAACTGAGAAACTGAGGAATTTTGAACAACTGAGGCCATTTCACTCCTGCATGTGGTTTTTTCGTTTGGATTATATTGTTACATTGGATGCAGGAGTGTTTATCTCTCTATACGCTGCTTAGTGCTTTGATTTTTTACTTGTTTTGTTGCACTTATTGAGAGAAATGGCCATTAGTTTACAAGGCATGAATGTTGAATTGCCGTACAGACCGGAAGAACCAGGATTGGCTACCCGGAAGTCTACGCGCTTCAGGGACTACCTAGCTGCTACAGAAAACTTGTTGCTATGTTTCGAACCTGATTTTCGAATGGATGATGTATCCGATATCGCTGAACTAGGGAAATATTTGAGCAGAATGGAACTGGACTTCATTAAACTTAAGAGGTTACAGTTGCAACGGCAACATTTTGAAGCGTGCATCGAGAAACGCGTAATAACTCGTGGTTTACGCGTTCTCAAGATGCCAACCTCAGGTAATAGTTTTCCTGAGCTGTTGCTGAAATGGCAACAGCTCAATCTTGATTTAAGTTTTAAATACATGAAACTCCTCAATGAGTTTCATTCGCAAGAGGAAGAAACTCTAAAAAGAAATGTATATGAACAATATGACTGTTTTGCTAATAAATATAGAAGTCCTCAAGCCCAGTTTGGTTTGGAGAAATTACTGGATAACGTACAGTTATTTGAGAAGAGGACATTGGAATTAAAAAAGAACAAACTTATTAGGGACATTCAAGATTTTAGTTGTGGTAATGTCTTCACTTGGCCACGACCTAGGAATGAACAGGGTAATGGACATGTTATTAGGAATGTTTCTAAGGACAATATAGACATAAACGCTAAAGATTATGTCCATGCTGTTAAAAGTGGATTAAAAGAGAATACAGATAGAAGTGTTAAAAATTTGGTATCTGTGCATGTTGATCCTGGGTCTGCCAGTATATGTGATGACAGGGAGATAAGCCATGATGTGATTAGTGTTACTAACAATGACAATGTACCTGAAACTGTTCGTGTTATACCAGAAGTGAGCACATCAGATGTTGTCCATATTATATATGAAGGGAATGTTGTGACTCCTAACTTATCTACTGATAAAGTAAGAAGTCCTAATGTAGTTAAAAATAATGAACCTGTGGTTAAAAAGAAAATTATGAAGGATATGAGTAATTCTGCTACTCCAGTTTTTGGAATTAATTCCCCCATCCATACCCCTTTCCCCATAGCAGACAACTCTTTTCTAGGGAGACAGAGATCCCAGAGCAGAGGGAGGAACAAACGAAAGGGATCTGGAGGGGAACATTCAGGGCCCACCCTGAAGAAAATGTGGGAGAAGACAGGGGGACGTTAGTTGTTAATTTGTCAAGCAGACCTCTGAGTGCATTTGAAGAAGAAGTTTTGAATAAAGGTCTAAGTTTCATTCCTAGCTGTGATAGTGATATAGCAGACTCTATATTAGATATAAAAATGTATGTCAGAAATGTTCAGTTGAAATTAGAATTTGGAACTCATTGTGATGTGGAGTTGAAGCAAGGTTTAGAGAGATTTCGACCTAATAGCTTATATGTTCCAACGTTACATCCATTACTGGAAACTTTCTCTAGAATGGTAGAAAATGACATCTACAAATATTATGACAGTAAAAAGAGATGTGTTTCAAGAAATTGTAGATACAATCTCACTTATTTACAGAGACAAGCTTTGAATAAGCTTAAGAATGACCACTCGATAGTTATTAGACCGGCTGATAAGGGTGGTCCTGTTGTCATCCTTGATACAACTGGATATGCCAGCAGTATGATATCCATGTTGAGTAATGAAGGGTTTTATGGTAATATAAACCTTTTGGAAGTTGGTGTAAAGGTGTTTCAAATATATGACACTTTAGATGACTTACATAAACGTTCTATTATTTCAGACACGTTATTTGAGTATCTTAAAGTTAAGAACCCACTCATACCAATTATACAAGGTTTACCGAAGATACATAAATCCCTGACAAAACCCCCTATGAGACCAATAGTAGCAGGGCAAGGGTGGTTAACTGAGCCTTTTTCTGTTTTATTGGAGTATTTTTTGAGACCATTAGTAGATATGAATAAGTATATATTAAAGGATAGTATGCATTTCTTAACTGATTTGTATGAGTATACTAAGCTGTTGGATGACCATGAACCATATATACTTGTGACTCTTGATGTGGTGAGTTTGTTTACCATGATTCCAAATGGTGAAGGTCTGTTGAGATTTCAACGTTATGTTCGGAACAAATCAGAATTTGATGAAGAAACTATAGATCTTCTTTCTCTATTCCTAGAAATTGTTCTTGAGAACAATGTGTTTATATTTGAAAAAGGGATTTATATACAGAAAGATGGCGTAGCTATGGGCACTTCATGTGCCAATAGCTACGCCAATATTGTAATGGCTGATTGGGAAGAGAATTCTTTGTTCCCACTCCCTTATTTTCAGGAACGTGTTGGTTATTATAGACGGTTCGTAGATGACCTCTTTTTCATTTGGAAAGGGGATGAAACATCGTTATTGGAATTTGTTAGCAATGTTAATGGCTTAACAGATTTTTTAAAGTTTACTTTGAATTATTCCCCTTCTCATCTGTCTTTTCTAGATGTACACATAAACAGACTACCAAGTGGCCTTTTAAATACCTCCATATATAGAAAGGCATGCTATAGGAACACACTTTTACATCGTCAAAGCATGCACCCTAGGTATATATTTGATAACATTATGAAAGGACAGTTTATGAGAGCTTCTAGGTTGAATCCGTGTCCAGTTGGGCATTCAAAAGAAATTGATGCCCTTAAGGCTAGGTTATTAGAGAGGAAATATGGAACAAGAGAAATAGATAGGAATAAAAATCTAGTAGATCAGCTCAGGGATGGTGTGGCCAAACCTTATTTTTCTGAATGGGAAGGTTCTAATTCAGTACCTTTGGTAACTAGAAGTGATAATATTAGGTTGTCACTCTATTTTACCAGAGATGTGGATAAGATTAGGGATATTATCTACAAGAATTGGGAAATCCTTGAATTAGACGATGATATACATAGGGTGGTGGGTACTAACCCTAGTTTTACCTACAAGAATAAACGAAATTTGAAAAGAACTCTATGTCACCGCCCACTTGTAGGACATGTAAGCCAAGTGCAAAATGATTGTAACACCTTACCTTGCTTGAATTGCAATCAATGTCAGTACATAGATAGTAGCAATAGTTTTTTACATCCTTTAACTTAGGTAGTGTTTAATTTTAATACTTGTACTAGTTGTATTAGCTCTAATGTGGTGTGCATCGCCAAGTGTACCTCCTGCCTAGCATTTTATGTAGGTAAGACCTGCAGGCAGCTTAGAAAACGTATAAGGGAGCATGTATATAGTATTAGGACTGCGTCTGAGCACAATGCCCTTGCCAAACATGTTAGGAGTACAGGACCAGAACATTTTTTTATGTTCAGTGTGCTACAACAGGTTGTCCCTAGTATTAGAGGTGGGGACATTGATTCATACCTACAAGAATGTGAGCTTAGATGGATAGTCCGTCTAAGAGCAGACAAACCCCCTGGCATAAATGATAAGGTACAGGTGAAACCCTTATTGCGTAGGAAGAGATTATATAGACCTTAATACAACTGTATTTTTCTCTCTATATATATATATTTATATAATTATATATTTTTATGTATTTATATATTTATATATTTTTTTGTTTATGCATGCTTCTTTATGTATTGCATTAGATTTTTTATGTATTGCTATAGATTTATATATATATATACTTTTTAAATAAGTTTTATATCATGTGTTTTAATTAGTGAATATATTTAGATACTAATTAATTAATTTAGTTATACCAATCAGCTTCCACCACTGTGTATATAATGATGTATGATTTTAATAGTTGTTGTAGAAGTTTGATAAAGCCGTTTTGGTGAAAGCGCTTACTTGCTAGCTAAATAAATCATATATTTTTGGACTATACGCTTACCTACGTTGATTTATTGGGTTGAAAAACCATTATAGAACTGAGAAACTGAGGAATTTTGAACAACTGAGGCCGTTTCACTCCTGCATGTGGTTTTTTCGACTAAAACAAAATCCCCAAAATTACACGATTAAGGAAAAAACTAATTTAGATAATCAAAGACTCTGAAAAAAGATAACAAAACATATAACCATAAACCCTGATAAGGATGCCAATTTTATTTATTTTCTAATTCTTAGTAAGACCACAGTGTGTATGTATGTATATATATATATATATATATACATTTACATATATGCAGAATGTTATGATTCACAGTATCAAGTGCTACAGGGAGTGATCATGGGGAAAGACTAAATATAGTTTTTTATCTTTCGCCATTAGGAGGTCACCGATCACCCGTACAAGGACAGCCTCAGTGCCATGGTTAGATCTAAAACCAGGCTAGTATGGGTCCAAGAGATCATGTAAAGTAAAATATGAATAAAGCTGAACATAGACCACTTTCTCAATAACCTAGTTAATAAATGCAAGGTTAGAGACTGGGTGGAAATTATACAGACTAGAAGAGTCTAGGAAGGGTTTCTTTAAATAGTGGTAGCTAAGTAGTGGTTGAAATAATTATATAATTATCAACCATGGGGATGGGGAAGGACAATCTATAATAAAATAGGTTATTTTCAGCACAAAAAGGGAAAATGGCAAGGCTTAAAATGGCCCACAAGGGCAGCTAAACTACTACTTACATATGAACCTATGAACTTATAAAACTAGATGAAAAACTCACAGTTCTTCATATACTAGCAATATGAAACATCACAAGTTTTAGTGAGCTTAATTGGTCTGAGGTCCAATCTAAAGTACTGGAATGTAAAGCCAAAATAATTTCTATGACCACCTTGTCATCCATTTTGTCCAGTTGATTTACGAAAACTTAGCCCAGCAGAACATAATATCAAAATGTGATTTGACTGATGGTGATGGGTAGGAGGTATGCCAAAGGGGAAGTAGCAAAGTGCATGCAATGACATGCTAGTGGAGAGAGACATTAGAGAAAAGCTGGCATATTGGTAACTGTAGCTTGCTTGTTTTACAAACAAAATGTCCAGCTGGAAATCCCTAAAATAATTTGCTTGAACCAGACAGAATGAGCTGAATTGGAGGCTGGAGTTCAGCAGCAGAATTTGGGCAAGCTATGTCTTGGATATGTATTCAGTGTCCCAAAGAGATCTTCTGGCAGAATTTATTTGTTGTCCTGTTCTCTGTCCATGTTAGTTGATAAGTGAAAACCCCAGCAAGAAGAGAAATGAAATCTGTATTTGCAGCAACTGCTTCTTTTGGTCCTGTCAAAGGAAGGCAAAGAAAGGATTTTGCACTGCCTGCATGAAAGAATTCAGGGAGGGGGGTGGAACTTTTGTTTCAATATTTATTTGAGTAATTGCTCCCAGTAAGTTGCAAAGTCTTTCTCATCACCAGTCTGATACCAGCTATGTGGACATACCATCTTCTTTTGTTTTCTGGAGTAAAGAGCATGGAATTGATATTCTTGGCTTTCTAAAGAAATATTATCCTATTAAACATTATGGAACCTTGTGTTTGTGTTGCTTTAAAGACTGCTGCCTTAAAACTTTATTATTTAAATTGGCAGATTATGAAAATCATTTCCCTCATTTATTTCACTTAAGTCTGAATGACTCTAGTTTTCACAAACACTGTGAGAACTTGTATTTTAAATATCTAAAAAGAGAAGGTACATGCCGAGGATATTTGGTTGTTTGCTTCTTTAAAGTGATATGTGAGCTGTCAAACAGGAAGCTATTGAATGCGCTTATCTTTCATTTTTGTCACTGGTGTTTCAAACCAAATGCTTCCCCCTCTAATTTATTTCTGGAAACAGTTGTTTTATACTTTGATTTCCCTGTTTCTAGCTTGTGTCTAAAATTTTCCATTGGCCAGAATGAGCAGAAGAACCAGTGAAAAGAATGACTCCTCAGTGGCTAGAGGCAAAGACTACTAAAAAGTTCAAAGCAATCGCTCTCAAAGCATGATTCCTCATGAGCAAATAACCCCAAAACACCATCCCAGAGATATCTTCCTCAAGTTCAAATAATTTTGTCCAAGTAAGAGAGGTCACAAGCACTCAATGTTTTTAATACCATTATTTGTCCTTGAGCATGTCCGTCAAGTGTCACCCAAGGAGGTTTTCAGTCACCTACTTACCCTTAAAGAAATCCCAGGAATTAGTATCATTAGATATATTATCCAGCATAACTACACACAATATATTTTTCTTTCTTTTTTTTTTTGCAAAAACACCACTTTACTTGCATGACCAGATAGCGTATCAGAAACTTTACATAGCACAGCAGAACAGCATGAAACAAAGGTCACATAACAGGCATATATAAATATAAATATAAGTATAAATATACATTACTGTATCAAACAGATTAGTTATTATGATTGTATAGCACATGATCTGAGTAACAGATGCTTTTTAGCCTCCCCTTTAGTGGTAAGCTAACTTTTTTGCGATTGACTCAAGCTTGCCTTCATATGACACTTGCATTCTTCATTTCCATTAGCTCTTTAAGTAGGGAAATCAGCTATTCTACCATGGGGGGGGGGGGTCTTTGTTTCTACTTCTACATCTTTTTTGCTAGTAATACAATTTTATTAACTCATTTCTTCCTACAAGAGTGTAGCCGTCAGGATAGTAGTGTTCGTGTATATCCTGTAATAGTACTCTCATCTTTACAGCAGACTTCCCTGTACTCCTGAAACAGATATACTCGTCTCTATTTTCAAACTCTAATTGCTGAAGTTCCTGGTAAAGGTATATACATAAAACTATGGCAGCAAGGTCACATCTACAAGCTGACATGATCTGCTAAGCATGCCAGTGAAATGGTCAGGATAGGATATGCAGTGCTGGAGTTATTAAAGAGTGTTTGCAAGAAGTTATGCAAAATATGGTATATTTCCATGTTTACCTTAATAATGCAAAAACAGAATGTGATACTGTCTTGTTGAAGGTGGTGTGTTCAATCAGTGCATGTTAGCAAAAAAATTTAATTTAAACACGGTGAGCAATATGAAGGCATTCTCAGATATAAATGTTCTTTTGCTAAAGAAGGTATGACTATTATATTTTCATAACTGCATTAATTTCATAAAAGCTGTGTGACCTACAGGTGAACAAATGGGCCACATACACAAAACACTAAGGCATGCAATGTTGCCACTGATATTTGCCATCTAACATGGATGAACTTGTAGAATAATATTGGTATGAAATATTGTAAAATGATTATATGCATAATTCACATATATTTGGCAATATCACAAAAAAGCAATATGCTATGCCATTTTGTCATACATCACTGGAAAGCTCTTGAAGAGGTAAACAATTCCCTGTGTGATATCTTGTATCTATCTTGCATACATACAGAGATCATAATACTAGTATTTTTTGGCAAATAAAATGCAGTTTTCTTCCTTATATTTACAGTATAAACTCAACACATACAGACAGACCTTTGATACTAACACCAATGCATACCCATTGTCTGCCAAAGAGCTATCATATTTTACAATTTTTAACTCATACCATTTATTGGACATTATAAATCTAATGAAGTGCATTTTCAGTAAAGGATTTTGGAGAAGACCTTTTAGGAAGCAAGTAGTTTCCTGGCTTAGAAGATCTCAGGAACCAAAGCTGTTAAATAGCCTCCTGCTATACAGGATTAAATGAGTTAACAGAAACCCATACTGTCAGTGGCATTGAATCCCTGGTTATTACTAGCAGAAAATGTTTAAGGCTCAGAGGTAAGTAGCTACCCACAATCCTGTCTGACATTTCTTGTACATGGCATTTAAACACAGAAAGTTTAGGGTAGTCTCAAAACAAATGTTTCCATTCCCCATAGGGATAGCATCTCACATTTCCAGCACCCATCCGGGACCTCATGGTACATTTGGGCAAGTCAGTGGGAATTATAAAAAACTTACATTCACAATTCTACTCAAAAAATGATAATGCCTGGAGTTGGTGTTATATCTTGGAGCAAGTTGAAGAACTTCCCATTCCTGATTGGTTTTAGTGGCCCAGACATCTACTTCCCTTGCAAGCTGAAAGCACTCAGATGTAAGTAAGATCATAAGATGATCATAAGTCAGTAAGATGCCCAACAACAGCCATCTTGTGTAACTATCCAGTCTTGTCTGTGTGCGAGCCTTGTTTACTCCTGTTGGCAAAGACCCATGTCAAAAAGGTTGGTGGAGAGTCAGCAATCCCTCTGGAATTAAGCAGAATCTGCAGTTCACCCTTCTATCAGTTAAAATAATAGTTGTTCCTGGAGATGCAGAATGAAACAGCTCAGAGAACACAAGCCAGTATATGATGGAATTTCACATTAGCAGTTTTGAAAATTTTGAAGTTTACCTATTTCAGTTCAGATTACTTGTGTGGTATAACAAAAAGGGGTCGATATTATTTCCTCTTCATTGACCCTAAAACCACGAACTTTAAAAATATCGAACCTCCACATAAGCGATTTCTTTCACTTGGAAAGAAATCGCTTGCCCTACAAACACCAACAAATAACCACAAACAATGTAAAGTGTGAGGGCGTCACCCCCACACCCCCTAACATGGGGGGCTGTGCCCCCCACACCCCCCCAAACTAAATATACATTATCACACTACAGCAGGGAAAATGGCAAACTGACGAGGATGGCCAAGTGATTTCTTTCCCAAGGAAAGAAATTGCTTATTTGGATGTTCGATGTTTTCAAATTTCGCGGTTTCAAGTTCGATAGAATGCATCTTAGAGGAAATAATAGGAACCCAACAAAAAGAGAGTGAATATTTGATAGGTACAAAAATACAGCCCAAGGGGTGACTCTGTGTCATCAAGTAGATCACTAGTATGCCTCAAAGAATATACACATAACAGAACAGGCAGAGGGGTGTACACACTTGTTTGATTTCAGCATTCTCAAGATGTAGGCACATCTTCAGAAGGTTGTTATGGGTTGAGTGCCATGGCAGGGAGCCTGTCTGGTCTGGATGGATAATGGGTCCAAAGGACTTTCATGAAGCAGCTGGCTAGAACTGATATAAGTATTTTATAGTCATGATTTATCACTGATATAGGCATAGTACCAAACCTGTGCTAAGGGCTTCTTTGTCAGCTTCCTGTACTAAGGATACAACTGTCTAACACCAAGAAGCTGTTCGTTTAGCTCCATCCGGCACCCTATTGTATAGTATAAGGAGATGAGTTAGTAACTCCTCATCCTTCCAAGCCAAAACCTCTACAGGGGAGGATTTCTGGTCCAAGATCTTTGTCTTTGGGAACTCAGTCAAGTGATCTTGCAGCACTACAGGCCTGTCCAGTTTACCCAACACCTCAGGGTCAAGGGTAAAGATACAGACATAATGAAATATTGTGAGGTTTGATGCTCTCCAGCTACAAATTTATCATCTGAGGCATAGATAGAGAATTAGTGATGGGTTAGGGCATCCAAAGAGGTAGGCATATTTCCCAGTATTTCAAATCTGTGATCCCAGACTCCTGACACAAGCAACCAGGATATGAAGATAGTTAACAAGAAATTTTTGTACCCTTGGAGATTCATCAAAAATATAAACTTTAAGGAATGTCTAGCTTAGTCCAAATAAGTGTTGGTTTGTTGTTGGAGTGATGCATTCCCAGCTTTGGTGTCCAAAATGTAAGGAACTTGTACCTTGGCATGCAGCAACTGCAACTGTTCCAAAAGCCTATTCAGCTGTGCAAGGGAATTATGTATATCTTGGCTGTTATGGAATTGCAGAATAAGTCTCCATTGATGCATAATACAATCATACTATTCTACCAGTCATAAGTTTTGGTTCTGGTTCTGTCCTTCCTGGCCAAACAAAAACTGATAAAACCTGATGCACCCCTATACAGAATCAGATTTACCCTCAATGTCTGTCCAAAGGTGTAAGATCAAGGGACAAGATGACCTTAAGACAAGTATGGTCAAGTATCGTAATCAGGTCATATTCCATTCCCCTTACCCTAAAAACATATTCCTGAGCCATAAAGTATTTATCTATGCTTGAACAATTCTGGTGTCTATAGGAATAACAGGTATAGTGATCTGTGGACATGCATAAAAAAGAATGCACATCTCCCATATCCATCACAGTTGTAAAAGACGACCAAGTTCTCTTTAATACTGGAGTATGAACCAGTCTAGAACTGGACTCTACTTCTGTGAAATGACAAATAGAATTCCAATCCCTGGCCCATATGAACAGTCCTGCCTGAAAATAGATCCATCCCCTCATCATGACAAGCAGTGTGTGAGAGGTAGTGCCAGATAAGATATACATTGAAGTCAGGCTAACTAAGCATCTCATAAGTGACCCTTTAATGGCTATATGCCTTCTCTTTGGATCAGTAAGCTGGTCTACCAGGTGTTAATCTATTAAACTAGAGGACCTTATAGCTAAATCCACCTTCTCCCTTGTGGATAAAAAACACAGCCCAACAGTGTCATGACCAGAAAGGCCTGAGAGCGCTCCTGCAACATTTGACATGTTTCCTGTAGCAAACAAAAGCTGGAAGGTGTCTTTTTAGTAATGAATAGACCATAGACTTTTTAATAGGGTCTAACCTATCATTTAATAACACCAAAGAAATCCCAGTCATCTTTCCCTCCAAGTTATACACCTCTGGGTATAGTTCCAGTTGTACAACATAACTCTAGACAAGTCGCTGATGGACCCTGCAGGTAATGTCAACAAAGTCCAAAAAAACTCACTATAACACCGACACAGATTAAGCTAATATGTAGAATATAACAGTTACAAGCTATCAACATAAATATGCAACACAACCAATTATTTATAAGCCATATATCACTTCTATCAAGGCAGTATAGCACCTGTCAAGTCTAGATACAGCCACATTGGTGCAATCACCAGAAGCTTGTCCTTCTTCTCAAAGTCTTGAAAGATAGGGTGAGCAACAAACCCATTCCCATCTATTCAGCATCATAAAAATCAAAGTACAGTGCAGGCCACTAAGAGCAGCAAAGGGTTTTCTAATAAAGTAGTAAGACAGTAATGTCATATAATGACAAAGCTGCTGATGTGTCCCCAGAAGACTAGGTTCATAAAAGTAACCATTAGTGCTTAATACTTGTTGGGCTCCTGGATCTAGTACTAGCAGGAGAAGAGTTTCTTTGACCCAGTAGAGCTCTATGCCTGAACACTGGAAAGCAGTTCATGTCAGACATAGCACAACTACTTTCTGGTTGGAACTGTGAGTCCTCATCCCCTGAGACTGTTGTGTGACTTAAAGACAGTTTTAATTTCTGTGCAGCCTTTTCAGTAGCCAAAATATATGCAGCCCACCCTGTAGCCAAACTTTTAGCTGAGCAGGGTGTAGCAGGCAGAATTTCCATTCATTTGCCCTGCAAGTCCTGAAAGATTCTTTGAATGTTGCTCTTCTTTCATGGATTTCAGGGATATTCATTATCTGCATAAACCCTGGCACCATTGTTATTTGTTTCACTGGCTGCTGTAGCTAAGTTAGAACTAGATCTTTTAAGGCATAGGTCACAAACCTATCTAGCAATGTGTAAGGAGTATGTCCCTTAGTAGTAGTGGGAATAAAAGTCAGATGTGCCCATTCTATGATAATGTCCTTGTGAGGGATACCAGTCCATTCTGCAATCCTGCCTCAGGTGACTGTTGCACTGTCATGGGATTGCATTGACTCTGGGATACCTGTAATTCCTTTGCATAGTGAAGCCACTCCTGGGTACCTTCTAACTTCTTTTGTAGTACTTTGATGTTAGTAGTGTTAACTAAAGCCTGGTCAGAGTGCTCTGAGAGTGCCTGTTCCATTCTCATAGTTTGTTATCATTGTAAGTTATATATTCTTGCAAGGTGAAGGTGAACTGCTAAAGTCCACTCATTATAATGTTACATTTCTTTTCCACTGTGTCTATCTGATACTCTAGGCCATTTTGCTTGGCAGAAGACTCTGCAGATGCAATAGCAGTAACTGGGAGAGCCCAGGCATATGAGAAACTTTGTTTGCTGTTCCTCTTCTTGGTTTTCCCCTTCGGTATTCATGAATGTTTACAAATACTGAGGACTCATGCTGTTTAAGTATAAAAACTTAATGGGGAAAAAGGATTCAAAATATGTATAATCCCCTTGTGATAAGCATTTTTTAAACAATTTCAACCAACACCTCCACTACAACCCTCTATAGGTATTATACAAGTCCAAACAATGGAGCTTGGCTTGTGATATGACACCTCTTTTCTTTCAGCATTAGAATTTGGTTTATTAAAGTTTCAAGTAAATTGGACTATCTTTGCTGGTAGTTTTAACACTACATTAAACACAAAAAAGGATTACCTTTCTTGTATCAGAGGAATAAGAGCTATTAGACTTTTAATGCTGTTCTAGTCCTTTCTTTTCAAAATGATCCAACAGATGCCTGGGACATTATTATCCAACACATCATCGTTTCATACATATATATTTAACAATGAAGGCATTTTTTTCAAAATTAGTTTTTTTTGTTTACTCCAAATATCCAAAAATCTAATATTAAATGTTTTCCAAGTATCTTCTCAGAGCATTCCATGGTAATGTTCACAGCAGCATTAATGATCTATCAAAAAGCATCTATATTACAACATTGAAGCTTTAGGTCATTGAATAACTAAAGCTCGATCTTATAATATCGACAGCTAAAATTGTTGAACGGCCGATTCAACCAAGGGAAACACTTCCCTTGGCCAAATGAAAAAATAAACTTTACATCCGAAATTAACAGGGGGCTTCACCCCCCCCCCCACACCCCCCTACCTAAATATACCAACTACAAGATTGCTCCAAATTGGAGAAACGAGCATACTCCACAGAATGGCCAAGGGAAGTGTTTCCCTGGGTTAAATCGGCCGTTTGACAATTTGCGGTTTCGATATACAAGTTCGATCTTTACTTATTCGATTAAGTAAAGCTTCCATCTTGTAATATAGAACCATCAAAAATATCAATATTATGATAACTGAAGAATACTATAGGAAATATTTTAGACTTTTGGGAAAATGATCAGTCAAAACTAGTCTCATTGATCTCAAAGTGGTCCATGTTCAGGGTATATTTAATAGACCTTTTTCAGTTTCTTACTTTACATTTCCATGATAAACTGCATTAATAGTAAAATGTGCTAGTAGAAAAATCACTTGTTATATATACATTGCTAACAGTGAATTTTCAAAAAATATATTACTCTCAGGAAATCAGTAATAAATGAAATTTTAAATTTAATTATTTCTGCAAATAAATTCATCTCTATTATAATATATATATATATATATATATATATATATATATATGGATTCACTTCAAAATCTCAAAATTCTGAAACAAATCAAAAAAAAAAAAACCCAACAATTTAAAGGTTTCTGCAGTAGGCCAAGCCCTCCTGTACCCCCCACACCCCGCTACTTAAATATTCAAACTCTGAGATTGCACTACAGTGAGGAAAAGAGAAATCTCCCATTCCATGCTGTATGCAGATCTCCGTTGACAATGTCAGGATTCTGAAAGTTTGATCATATGGCCTCGGCCATATGAAATTCGATCTTTCAGGATTTCGGCATTGTGAAGTGTTCCTATATATATATATATATATATATATATATATATATATATATATATATATATATATATATATATATAAAATGTTGACCAGGAAGGCATTTTTTTCTTGGCTTTGCCTTTAAAGGAATGAAAGTGAAATTTATTAATCAAAATGAAGTTATGGTAGGAAACTATATCAATATTATTTCTCTAATAATCAGTATTTTTGCTGATTATTGCAAGTGAAGCATTAGATTATCAGCAATTTTTGGATACTAAGTTTCAGCATATTGCCCCTTACCTATATTATTATGCTTCCAAATAACTTGCTTTAGAAACCATTCAAATATTACCAAAAAGTCCCTGACCTGTTGGCAAAGGAGCTATATTTGAAGCTTTCCACTTTACTTTCACCCATTAAAAAAGTATATTGGTTATTCACATTTCCTAGGATTATTTCTGAAAAATATTTATCATTTGTAAATACTAAACTGTTATTTAAACCAAAGATCCTATTTTTCTCTTTTTGGCTTTTGAGGTAAAGAAAGACAAATGTAATAATGGAAATTAAGTTAGATGGAAACTCTATAAAGGTGTTGCTCCAATCAATATTTTTACCAATTGTTATCAACAATGTTTACCTTGTGTAGAAATTTCTATGGTAGAATTTACATAATAAGTTTCACACAAATACCACTTGCTCTCATTTTTTTATTTTAAAAAAATGGGGTCTACTGTATAGGATCATAAGATCATAGGATCACATGATGGTACTACACTAACGGCCCTAGAGCCTTTTTAAGCCAAGGCATTCAGGCCCCAACTTTCCCAATTATCAAAGCCCATGGGTTAGTGTGGCTTTGATATACTCCTGTGCCTCAGAGGATCTACAAACTGTCCCTGTCCAACCCTAGGTGCCTGTGTCTATACAGGGCACTGCAAACCACTGCTGTACAGCTCACCACAAGTTACAGATCAGTAAACAGTACAAATGCAGTAGAACTGTAATAAATAGGGCTCAGATTCTACAGCAATTCACAATTCTCTCACTATTGTTTGAGAGATATTGAGACACACATCCTCTCTGCCACTCATGCATTTCAGCAAGTAATCTGTGCCTTACTAGCCTGTCTCCAATAATATTAACTAGCACTAACAGAGCCCTTATCCTAACCCTAAAAACTCCCACCTAGAGACTAACCATAAAATTCCCCAACCCTCCCTAAACCTAAAATCCCTGTCCCCCTCCATAACCATAAAGTCCCAATCACTCCCTAATCCTAAATTCTCCTTCTACCTCCCATTCCAGATCACTGCCTAAATTTAAATTCCCCTTCAACTGCATCCACGATCGCTCCCTAAACCTAAATCCTCATCCCCCCGCATTAACCCTAAAGTCTCTATCACTCCCTAAATCTAAAATCTCCTTTCACCCTCCATAAACCTAAGCTTCAAATCCTCTTTCCTCTCTCATCCACATTCACTCCCTAAACCTAAATACTCATCCCTGTCCCTAACCCTAAAGTCTCTATCCATCCCTAAACCTGAAACTCCATTCTTACCCTAAAGACTATGCTCCATTCACTGTCTCCCTCCCTCACCCAAAAAACACCCTTCCAGCTCTTCTTCCCCACTTACCTTGCCCTCAGTGAGCAACGGCTTGTATCCATCTCCTAGGACATGAGCAGATGGTGCAGAAGCTGCATCACTGAACTCACGTCAAGCTGGACAAATGGTTATGCAGTCATTTGAGTTCCTAGATGTGAGCTCTTTGAATTCAAGCAGCTGGAACGCAAGTGCCTGTAGAAGGTATTTTAAAATCACTTGTTTTAGAAACCATTCAAAAAATACAAAGCCCATAGCCCATTTATTCTTTCTCATTTTAACCAAAGTTTATCAGTTATTGACAGTTCCTTGGATTATTCCTGAAACATATTTTCCTTGGTGAATGCTAACCTGTTATTGAAACCAAAGGTCCTATAGCTAGGGATGGTTATTGAAAACCTCTGATGTTAAATGCAGACTATAACATTTGTTTGCAAAATATGGATAGATATATATTAAGATATCTTTTATGGTATAGCCCACTACAATTCCACTTTATTCCTGTAAGAGATACATCTTTTGCTAATCACTTATTCAAGGCTATTATTCTTTACATTCAATTTTATATTGAATTTTTTTATCCAGATTTGGCTTTGTTTTTATTCAGCCATATAAAGCCTTTGACAAAATTGATAGATGTTACATTTTGAAATATTTCACTCTCTAAAATGTTCAATTATCCTACTAAATTTAATTAAAGCTTTATGTCATCAAGCATTATTGTTTACCTCAGTCAATGGGCATAATTCAGCCTTTTCCCACTTTACTTTTTTCTGCTTTAAATCTTTTTCTTCCAGAACTAAATAATTTGGCCAGCATGCAAATTACTATACAGGCTCTTTGATGTAAATGTTTCCCTTGTCTGGATGACTTTTTGTTAACCATTTCTGATTCCATAAATTAACAAAATAATTAATGGTGAAACATACTAAATTCAATTATACCACACTCTACACTCCACTTAATACACAGAATCTGTTTTAGAAAAGATCAGCTTGTATAAGATTAAGCTCCTTCCTCATTTTTTTAAATTAACACCATTTTCCTTCAGATCTTTCAATTTTTGTAAAAGCTAGATGACATTTTATGGAGAAGGAATCTTCCGATGTGCAAAGAAGCATGCTGTTAATGAATCAGAAATGTCTTGGATTAAATGCCCCTAATCAAGAGTGATATGTAACATAAACTATCATAAATCTTTATAGTCAGATTATGGCACATTATTTAATTTATACTATTTCGCCAAGCTATTCTTTCCAATTGAAATAATGACTCCTTGTGTGCCTTCTTAATCTATATCATTTCTATTAATCAAATATTTAAAGGGAAATAAGTCTATAATTACAAATATTCCTTTTTATTGATATAAAATCTCAAACTTTCATTTACCAGAAGTTTTGTTATTCCGAATTTAATTACTCTGAATCATATTTAAATGGACTACTATCTGGTGCCTGGTAAACAGCACAGATAGTACAGAGGATTAAGGCTTTATACTCTTAATGACCTGCTTCCTATAGTCAGGGGGACTATGAATTCTTTCATCTCCATTTGCCTGCTGTGAGACTTGAGCAAATGACTTGACCACTGGTCTTGGGTCACCACAGAAAAGTGACATTTGTGTCGTGTAAGTTTACCCATTTAATGAATGCATAAAATGAAAACAAAAATGAAAACAGACTACAGAAAAATTTCTTGTGAATTTCCAAGGTTTTATTCCTTCTTATTATCAATCATTTATTCTAAATTAAAAAATGTTTCAGTGCAGAGTCTAATCAATTGAAATTTTTTGCATTGTGTTACTGGAAAATTAAATGTTATTTATAATGAGCTCTTTTTGATGACCAGAAATTTGAATATGGCATTTTACACCAAGGTGTGTAATATCTATACGTTACATTTATGGAGGACATACAAAAACGTTTTGTCAGCCTGGAACCAAATAATTCATTATAAAATATTTCATGTTGTTTATCTCTATCGAGCAAGAATGGTGTGTTTTTTTCAGATAAAATTTGCTGGCATAATTGAAGTTCATTGAGTACCTAGTCTGGTGACAGAGTCCAAAAATGTAAATGTTTAAAAAAAATACTGATTGCACATCAGTGATGCCTGTGAGAAACTCCCTTCCCTTAGATCCAATTTTGTGTTTTTTTGGGATCTAATCAACCAAATTTAAACAAAAATGTGTGGCAATTACAGTAAATGTCCTCATTAACAACTAAGGAAAATATACTTTAATATTGGAATCAGTTAGTACTTTCTGAAGTACACGTACTATATAATGGTGAGTTTTTAGAAGCTTTGCAGTTTGAAAAATTAAAAGTGATTTTAAAGCTGCACCTGAGCTGAGAAGGGGAAGGCATATGTTATCATAATCTCCAGGACTTTGTTTTCTGCATATTGAAATTGCTTTTGTGTTCATTGTAATGAAAGAAAATTCCAAAAGAAACAAAACAAAGGAACGAAAGAAAGAAAACTCAGCCCAGTAGATGTTACCATCAGTCCACAATCAAGACATTTCAAGGCACTCTAGATGAGTCGAGTGGAATGCAATGCCTGATGCTGGCAATATTATTAGTAAAAAAGTATAGCTTCCTCACACTGTGGGGACAAAGATGCTTAGTGAATAGTCATACAGACTAGACTACACAGTCGGTCAACCACTTAAGAACTCATAAATGGATGGTTTGCATCTGCAAAAATTTTCATTGGACATTGTCTTCTAAGATGAGAAGTACAGACCAAATGGAGTTCATTCACCTTAACTTTCTTTTTATCAGGTATGACTTTCAACATACAGTCTAGTCGACATTCCTACCTATGAAGCTGCTGTAGCTTATAGAAAATCATGGTCCAGGAGTCAATGCAGATGAACACTCTCTAGGGCAATCTGATCCAATGCTCCAGTAATGTCTCTATTATTAACCACACTAAGTAATAAGTAGGCTAGAATTAACTAAGAGTGTGGTAGCAAACAGTAACTGGAAAAAAACAAAAACAAACAAAGCTCCCAGAAAAGGATAATTAGGACAATGCTGTAAACACAAGATGAGACCAGGCTCATTTAGATGGAAATTCAGTTCAAACAAAAGTAGATTCCAACACTGAAAGTTTGCTTTTAAATACACCAACCAAACTGAGATTGATATAATTCTCATGCTGTAATGCATCATGGTGTAACATATTGTGAAAATGTAGGTCATGGCTGAAAAGAGTCCTAGATCTAGCTCACTTATCAGTAAACAAAGAATCAATCCATCAGTAAATAAATAAATAAAAAGCACAGTGAAAAAACACAGAGCTGGCTAATGTAAATGCAGAAAATGTCAGGGCAAATGCAAAATGTAATAAGGAGTCTAACAGTCATTCGCAGCTGAAATTTCCAGCCCAGTAGCACAATCACACAACTCCATTGAGCAGAAAATGTAAAAGCAGTAACTTGACAGCCACTTCAGGAAATAAAGATGTCTGCAACAGATTACTTCAGGACAACAGCATCGCCATTTCTAAGCAAGCTTATAACGTGCAGTATGAAGGAAAAAATAAGCAAACTTGTAACATAATATATTAAAAAAATGCAACTAGAAAAAACTAAGTAAAAAAAACTGATGGAACTGACAGAAGCACTATGGTGATGATTCAAAGCAAAAATGATGGAAACCAGAAGTTATTTCAAAGGCACTTTTGTTGTCTGCCATAACATCACATACTACACTTTAATTCTAGCAATATCCAACATTTTTATAATAAACAGTTCAAACCTAGTGAACCTCTGAATGAGGGATAATTTTCTTACCCTCCCCACATTACAGCAACCTTAAGAGCTAGCATATGTAGAGCCACAGGAGTTTATGGGTTGAAAAAAATGTGCCTTTTATTTTTAGTGGATATAAATCTTATTTTTCTCATATGAGTGTGATATTTTCCCATGCTATGACTGGGATTCAGAGACACTCTCTCCATCCATATCAGTCAGCTAATGTAGTTTGGTCAATTAGTGTGATGGAGAGAATCTCTGATTTCGAGACATGGTAAAGTCACAAAAGGAAATACCTTATTAGTGGCTAATTATCATGTTAGTGAAATCAACACTGCACTACTAGACCTGACTGCTGTGCTATCTGCCCTACCAGCCCATGTATCATGGTTATGTGCGTACACACACGCACACACACACACACACACACACACACACACACACACACACACACACACACACACACACAAAAACACACACACACACACACACACACACACACACATGGCTTTTCTATACTTACCTCCTACAGAATAATCACCAAGATATGTTCACACACACACACACACACACATGCACACACACACACACACACACACACACACACACACACACACACACACACACACACACACACACACACACACACACACGCACACACCCTTGAAGTCACATCCATGTCCCTATAGACATGCCCACACATGTCCACTTACATACACATTTGTACACACACCCGTGCCTCAGTGATACCTACCTGTAGTTGCAGTACAAGTCACAGCTATTACCACAGGAATGAATGAGGAGATCTTGTACAAAGATAGCTTTCACATTTCCCTTGTTCAGGAAGATTAACTATGTAGAGTGATCCTCTGAAATGCGCTACACTTCTGACCATGTCATTGTCACTGCCAATGGAAAACAGGAGCAGGTGAAAGGTCCCTGAAGTCAGGCTTACACTGACAAAGAAACCTTCAAAGTTTACCCTTTCTAAGTCCCAGGATATGTTTTGAAATTTATCTAAAAATGTGTAAAGGCTGACAAGATGTCAGAAAAAAATAGTGCACAAAAACGCAGATGGAACAAACAGTAAGTTGCAGAATACCAGCAGAGGAGGTAACAAAGCAGTGTAAAGAAGTAAGGCAGCCCCCTTCCCCATTGCAACAAGGGTAAATTGAATGGAATGCAAACAATGAACACAAAGCTTTAACATGCTTTATATAACTGTGATAAACAGTTCTTGGTACTTGCATATTATCGCAACCAGATTTCATAGTAGCCCTAACTGGTGAAGTTATAGCGAGACTAGTTTATGTTACAGTGAAATGGGGTGTATAAACTACAAATTACTTTTTTATCACATTGCTTCTGAAACAGGAATAACAGAGAAATTCCTCTTCTTGGGTAGCGTCCTTCAGTGCCATGAGGGAATGGGAAAGTTTGTTAAGGCATACAGTCGCAGGTTGCCAGTAACCCCAGCTATTCCGCCTTCTGATTAATGTGCTTCTACACATGTGCATTTCTAACCATATTCTTTTGCTCTGACTTCATGGAGGGCTGAAGTAAGGCATGCAATCAGTTATTATTTGGACATGCACTCGTGTTCTTTTTAAATTGTGTTTTGTTATTTTTAGCACTGCGAACCTCTGTAACATGCTTTGCCTCAACACAGACTATAATGCACGTCTTGTTTGTATGCCTTTGAATGGTGTGTATTTTTCCGGTAATCAGTTTGCTTAAATGACTGTTCAGTAACAGTAAACTCAATAATTACATTGCACTGTGGAAGAATCTGTGCTTGTTGATGTAGTAAGCACTGCATTATTTATTCTTCCCTGTTCATTTTATTTTGTCGGACATTATGGCAGTAAAGGACGCTACCAAGGAAGAGGAATTTGGCCGTTACTCCAGTTCCTCTTTCAGAACTAAGGTGATACAAAAGTGATTGGGACTCCACACACCCATTTTTAGTTTACTATAAAGTTGGTTCATGATAACATCAGGAAGTATACTGGGTTAGAAATCTGGTTGGGATAATATGTAAGTACCCAGTTCTTAAACTGATAAAAATGCCATTAAACAACTACACATGCAACTTACAAATGCCAGCCAGTTTTCAATAGCTTTGTGGGATTTAACAACATGAGTGGCAAGATAACTATTTAATAGGCTAAAAAAGTAACAGATTCTTTAAAATGCTAAAAACAATCCAGTTTCACTTCTGCCATGGTAAAAATCACCAAAATTGGTCAGTTACTCAAATTTCTTTCAGATGTTCATAAATTTTCCCCAAGAAAGAATGCCTCAGATGCCACTGTACTGCTAAAGGATTTTGTGCTCACTCACACCTGCATGGCATCACTGCACAGATATATACCAGTTCTATAACAACATGAATTTACACATTGGAAAATTCCATATGCTTTCAGTATGCCTGGGGACATAGAGTGTGTATAGTTCCATGCACCTTCAGTATGCCTGGGGGCATAGAGTGTGTATAATTCCATGTGCCTTCAGTATGCCTGGTGCCATAGAGTGTGTATAATTCCATGTGCCTTCAGTATGCCTGGGGGCATGGAGTGTGTATAATTCCATGTGCCTACCATATGCCTGGTGGCATAGATTGAGTATAATTCCATGTGCCTTCTGTATGCATGGTGCCATAGAGTGTGTATAATTCCATGTGACTTCAGTATGCCTGGTGCCATAGAGTGTGTATAATTCCATGTGCCTTCAGTATGCCTGGTGCCATAGAGTGAGTATAATTCCATGTGCCTTCAGTATGCCTGGTGCCATAGAATGTGTATAATTCCATGTGCCTTCAGTATGCCTGGTGCCATAGAATGTGTATAATTCCATGTGCCTTCAGTATGCCTGGTGCCGTAGAATGTGTATAATTCCATGTGCCTTCAGTATGCCTGGGGGCATAGTGTGTGCATAATTCCATGTGCCTTCAGTATGCCTGGGGGCATATTGTGTGCATAATTCCATGTGCCTTCAGTATGCCTGGGGCCATAGAGTGTGTATAATTCCATGTGCCTTCAGTATGCCTGGTGCCATAGAGTGTGTATAATTCCATGTACCTTCAGTATGCATGGGGGCATAGAGTGCGTATAATTCCATGTGCCTTCAGTATGCCTGGTGCCATAGAATGTGTATAATTCCATGTGCCTTCAGTATGCCTGGTGCCATAGAGTGTGTATAATAACATGTGCCTTCAGTATGCCTGGGGCATGGAGTGTGTATAATTCCATGTGCCTACCGTATGCCTGGTGGCATAGATTGAGTATAATTCTATGTGCCTTCTGTATGCGTGGTGCCATAGAGTGTGCATTATTCCATGTGGCTTCAGTATGCACGGTGCCATCGAATGTGTATAATTCCATGTGCCTTCAGTATGCCTGGTGCCATAGAGTGCATATAATTCCATGTGCCTTCCATATGCCTGGTGGCATAGAGTGTGTATAATTCCACGTGCCTTCCGTATGCGTGGTGGCACAGAATGTGTACAATAGTCAGTTTGTCATGACTTGTGATATTTTTGGCTTAGTAAGAGCATATGGTTGCAGTGTACAGCATGCATCTTTCTAACACTATGTACTGTTCAACAGTACTAAGAAAAGACCTGTTCTAAGCCATGGTCATTGGAGACATCAGGCATGATGATGGAGGCCAGGGTATGTAAGCTGTAAACAAATGCAGCCTCTGTTTTTTTTTTATATATGAAAATTCACATGTATTTCAAAGCATAACCCATAAAAGGGAATTGCAGCTCTTTAGCTTATTGAAATATAGCAAGTTTAGCTATAGCGGGTTCATATTGGCTTGTTGAACACTCAAAAGCGTGAACACTCTTTGATCGACAGCTAATAGATGAAATCACAAAAAGTTGAACAGCTGGAACAGTGATTTTTTTTTTTCCCCAGGGAAAAAAAATTGCTGTTCCCAAAAAAAAAAAACAAATCCACAAACAAAATAAAGTGGGGGGGGCTTTGCCACCCACACCCCCAACATGGGGAGCTGTTCCTGCCACACCCCTTCTACTTAAATATACCAACTCCGAGATTGCACCACAGTGCAGGAAACTACAAAGTCCTGACAATGGCCCAGCGATTTTATTTCTTGGGGGGAAAAAAAATCGCCATTCCGGCTATTTGACTTTTTGTGGTTTTGTCTATTAGTTGTCGATTAAAGAGCGTTCCCTCTTTTGAGTGTTTGACAAGCTAATAGGAACCTGCTATAGCTACTAAGCACTGGAAAGTTTTCCAGATTTTTTAATTTTTCAAATCTTTGGATCAGTGATCTAAACTAGAAAATGTTCCTCAGCTTTGCTGCAGCTGATATGAGAAACTGGACAATGACTTTTTAACGGTCTCATTGCCACTTTGGTCGCAGAGTGAACAAGTGCTGTTTGTTTAGTTTGTGGAATGTACACATCAGTTCATGTTTGGGCAGTATGTTCAGGACTTTGTAAAATCTGACTGGTGAGACATCTCTATGAGGATGCCAACATGGGCATTGTCTATTCTCAGGGAGAGAGATGAACACACTCGTACAAAGACGTGCTAGCCATCATGGTCACTAGTTAAGGGTACATTGTAATCACAGAGATTAAGTGTCTTTGTCTTGTGTTTTAAACACACTTCTTCAGAATGAAAATCGGGTATAATTATCCAGTGTAAGTACTAAAAACACTTACATCACAGGGCCATTTAAACTCATGACTATTCAACACCAATGAAAAACATTTATTTCACTCCTGAGTTTCAACAGACCTTTAATGCTAATCTTGTCATTGACCATAGTAACAGTCCTGAATTAAGCTTAATCGTACAATGATATTCAGTTTTCGCTAGTAAACTATTACAATCTCCACCCCCTCAAGCTCATTTTCTCTAGTAAATGTTGCACTCTCCATCCCTCAACTCTAAACCACAGGAGTGAATCACTAAAAACAAAAACTTGTTAAAATATCTGCATACTTGTGAGTGTTCAGTGTATTGTCCATCTAAAGCAGATGTTCATATATATGTTGTTATTACAATCATACTTTCTTCTTGACCTAAGGGATCTCCTAAGCTACCTCATAGTTTCAGGTGCATCCTCATGTACATATCTATAGTATTTGCATGCACATCATCTAAAGTTGCCAGCCATTTTACAGTCCTGTTCATCTTTATTCAAGGGTTCTACCTTAAAAAAATGTCTCAAATTAAGTTTGCTGTTATTCACAAACCTATCTGGTTCCCCTATTACATAGATCTGTTCTGGATTATCCTGATTATCCTGTAAAAGTTTCCAGCTTTCAAAAAAAAAAGTCTAATTCTGCCAGCATCCTCACTATGGTTTGATAACTTCAGCATTGACAAAGTCTTTAGTGCAGCCTTGACTAACGTGTGCTATTCATTGTTGAAACATCATTGCATTTTGGTTGAATTCATTGGTCTCATGTAAACCTTTTCCCAAAATAAGACAATAGCAATAATTTCTCTTTTCTGCCTTCTTTCTACATATACTTGCAATTTTACTGAGTTCATAACCTTTGCCAATAAATAAATCTTTCAAAATGATGTGTAATATTTGTAATAAGTTTAGAATGCCTAACTGCTTGTTTTAACATGTTGTTCATATGTATAAGAAGGTAAATGTCACGCTAATAAAAAATCCTAAATTCAGACTTGCTAAAAATAAAGCAATTGAACCCTTTCCCTTGAACATCCATGTTCTTACTGTGCAGGTACATAATTTTTCTCCAAGAATATAACATTGCAAAGACAGTTTGTGAACATTATTTTGAATTAATAGATGAGAAACGTTTCAGTAAAGATGATTATTTTTGTAAAATCAGATTTGTTCTTCTCTTCATTGATTTCCTTTTCATTTGGGATAGGTACAGGATTTCTCCAAAGAATTTTATTACTGATGTAAACCAGAGCATTTAAGGGAGATGCTCAAATTCCTATATTTACAAAAGTCTGAGTGATGATGATGATGATGATACTGTGTTAGCACTTTGCTGTGCTGGCACACTTTGGCCTGCTGATATTGCCTGAGGTGGAGTAATGAGGTACTTCATTGTATTCATGAGCTTGCATACCCTTGGGAGTGCTTTTCGTTCTTTAGATGTTAATTACATGAATTATTCCAACGCAGCCTTTTCACTGCATTCCCATAGTGAGACTGCTGCCTGTAATGTGGCTGCACTAATTTACTATGCAGCCTGTTCTCAGAATACAGTTGCAACACTAGTCCTAATACATGTCTATACAGCTGCAAACTGCTGTACTATGATGTGGTGTCCTTTATATAAAGAGCTGCACTATGGCACAGTGAATGCTGATGAATACCCCCCATTGTTTTTTGTGGCAGAAGTGTTGTCCTATGTTTTTGTATAGTGTATATATTTTTCAGTAGTTTTCTTAGCTTGTGTTTAAACCACACTTTTTTTTCAGAACTGCTCCTTTTTAATATTCAAATAACATATTATGAACAAAAGAAGTTTCATTTTTAACAGTTTTATTCTTCCTTTAAACAATTTATTTTATTGAAATATCACAAACTTAAAAATAATCTTATCTGGCTTTGGATTCTTTGGTTTATGTTTAGAAGTGCTCCAGATTTTATTATTTGTTCTTTGTTTGGTTAAACTTAAGTCCTTTAGCCTGGATTATAAGCTAAGGAAGAAAGCATATTGTTGACTGATGATTTACCTATTATGAGTAATTACGCACTTTCTGCTGCCCTGTAGTTTGTTGTGTGTGTGTGCGTGTGTGTGCGTGTGTGTGTGTGTGTGTGTGTGTGTGTGTGTGTGTGTGTGTGTGTGTGTGTGTGTGTGTGTGTAGAATATTTTAATGATCTGCCTTGTATTGTTGCAGGATGGCTTTTCTTCATTGCTTTTTGCCCCTGTACCTGCCAACTATCAAGCTTCCACCAATCAGATATCCCCATTTGCTTCCCTACCAGTGTTCCTGTCAACATCTCTGCAAAATAATTCTTGGCAAAACTAGAAATCATGGGGGAAACGAGTGCCCCAAATCAGGGACATTTTTAAATATTACTTTAATTCACGTCAAAAATTTATAGAACAATTGTCTTTGCATTAACATGCATTTCAGAACAATAAAAAGTATAATTCTCAGTGATTTACCAAAATAAATAAGACTGAAAAAAATATGAGAGACATGGCAAAAATATGAAGCAAACTCTGGGATGGTGTGCAAAATCAGGGATGGTTGAGAGGTATGAAACCCAGGAATTTTAACCAAGCTTAGGGTAAGCTGTCATGAGGGAGCTGTCATCCAGGGAGGCATTACGGTGCTTTGGTGCCACCTTACCAATGCTCCTGCTTCAGGTAGCAACCATGAATCTGAACATATATCTGTTAACATTACCCCCCTTAAGATCTGTGCTGAAAAGAGACTATTCCTTCTAATTAAGCTGTGATGGAACACACTCTGTACTACCTGCTGAGTGAGTTTGGCTTATTCCCCAGAATAGGAACTCAAAAGGAGATCTATCCTTATAGACTTGGTAGGGGGAACTCCCTCCAATCAGTGACCTGTATTGTGTTTTCATGGGTTGAGGAAGTATTTATCCCTGCTCCACCCTTGTCCTAATCCCTTCCAATGGTAACATAAGCACTGTATCACCATGAGGAATCAGTGCTCTCCTCTTTGATTAGAGTGGGCACAAACATGCCCCAGATTAAGTTCTGGAACCACACAAGAAGCCACTCACAGAGATGAAAATACTGGAAAAAAGTATTTTTCCATGAAAAAGAAACAAGAAAAAAAATGTCAACAGTACTGGTTTGGACCTTAGCATTATCTGAAAATGTAAAATAAACGGTAACTTTTGCACCAATTAATCCAACTCTTTGAGCATATGAAGCAAAATGCGAGACTGAAATAAGGAAAATTCTTAGGGAAAAAAGTAAGATAAAGTTTTGCAATATTTCCAGTAAGGAAATGCTATCAATTAAATAACTTTGCAAAGATAAGAGTAGAAGGCTAATGAAGGCTGATAAGTGAGGGGGCATTTTAGTAATGGACACTGCAGCCTATACTAGCAAGACTGAAGGTATGTTAACCCCCACTACTACAGCAAAGTGGATTGGGGTACTATTGAATCTACCAATGATAATATATGTGGGATGCTGGCAATGTTGCAAGATATGGAACTTAATAGGCAATAAACTGCATGATTTTCTCTCGGTCCCACACCCTAAGATATCATCATTCTTTAGTATCCCAAAGCCACATAAGAATAACAATGACCCTCCATACAGGCCAGGCGTTCAAGTAGTGGGGCCATCACATAGCCCATGGCCATATATTTAGATGTCAGCATCAAGCCACTAGCAGCCAGCTCTAAATTATTTGTGATACCTCAGAGCTATTAAATCAAAGCAATAGAGGAAGCACTTTTAAAAGGAACAGGAACCTTTCCAGGAGAAACTGAAAAGGCCACTTAACTGTTACAAACCTTCCTCAGTAACAATTACTTTGGTTTCAACAACTATTACAAACAGACAAGTGGAATACAAATGAGTACAGTGATAGCTCCAAGTGTAGCCAATGTAGGACTAGACAAGTGGGAAACAGAGAAGGTCTATAACTTTTTAGTCATGTATATGAAGCAAGACAGGGTTAAGAGGGTGACCTAATGGTTAAGATGTTTGCCTTACAAACACAAGGTGCAGGGTTTGAGTCTCACACGGGATAATTGGCTAGGCTTAAAATGGCTCACAAGGGCAGTTAGCCTAGTACTAATCTATGAACCTAAGAATCTATGAACCCATGACAACTGCACTCCATACTAGATTCTATTAGAGATATTAAGAGCCAGGGAGACATGGTTGCTTTAGAACCTATTAACAGACTCCACTTGGGCTTAGCCAGCCTTGGCAAAAACCTCAAAATAAAACAATAAAATATAGCATGGCCATTACCTTAACTCTTGGAAACTTTTCTATCCATAAGATTATGAAGGAAAAGATATTGCCAATATATTGGCTGACAGATTCAGTGCCAACTTTGCCCCTCTCTCCCCCCACAAAGAACCAATCACAATACCAGTAGATTGCCAGGCACCCAGTATTACTGCTGCACAGGTTAAAACAGCAGTGTCCAAGGCCAAGAATGCAGCTTCTATGGGACCTGACAATATCCCTGGCTGTGTTCTACATGAACTACAGAGTGAACTGGCACCTCTCCTGTGTGCCCTGTTCAATCACAGCCTCACCTCATACTTTGTCCCTACTGAATGACGTACTGCTACAGTCATCCCTCTCCACAAAGGAGGAGTAACTACAGACCCTGGGAACTATTGCCCCATTAGCCTGACGAGTCTGCTATTCAAAGCTATGGAACGCGTCATGACGGACCTAATAAACAAGGATATAGGGAATTTCCAAACTCTGGATTCCACATAGTTTGGTTTTGTGAAGGGTAGATCATGCCTGCTCAACCTGGTTGACTTCTTTGAGTCAGTTACCTGAGCTGTAGATGAAGGCAAGGTGGTTCATACAGCCTACGTTGATGTGGCCAAGGCCTTTGATATCATTCCCCACTCAGGAATCATAGAAAAACTCACTAAGGTAGGTATCAACCCCTATATCACTAGGTGGGTTGCAAACTGGCTCACAGATAGAACCCACAATGTGAAAGTAGCTGACTCCAAGTCAGACTGCTGACCAGTCATGAGTGGAGTCCCACAGGTTTCTGTCCTGCTTCCTCTCCTGTTTGGTATCTACTTCTTTGAAGTCCAGGCCAACACGAGGGGACTCTGGCTGACAAAATTTGCAGACAATTGCAAGTTGGGAGCTATTATTAACTCCCCAAGTGATGCTGACATCCTATAGAAAGGCCTCACTGAGACCAACGACTGGTGTCAGAATCATGGCCTTAAGCTCAATGCCAAAAAATGTGTCATCATCCCCTTTGAACCTGTTTCCCATGAATTACCACATCGATGGTAGTCCACTGAACACAGAAGGTGTTATAAGAGGTCTGGGAACACAGGTTGACAGCAACCTCTCTTTCGACCACCACATTGCCACTGTGGTCAGAAAGCCCTTCTATGTGGCATATCTCATTACTAAGGGTTTTGCATCCAGGAAGAAAGAGGTCCTTGTCTCCCTCTACTCTTCCCTCATTAGGCCAGTCATTGAGTACAATGCCCCATTTGGTATGTACATTATTAAATACCTGCAACAACTGGAGAGGCTGCAAAAGTACCTCACAAAGAGGATCCTAGGCCTTAAACACTTGTCCTATATGGACAGACTCAAAAAACTCCAACTATTCTCTGTCTCATATCACCTACTTAGAGATCTCTGCTTGACTTACAAAGCAATGTCTGACCCAGATCTGATAGAAATGCTACATCTAAAGAAATCCCAATCCCTCCGCACCACACACTCCAGAAACCTCAACCTCAATACCACAATCAGCAGAACATACTGGAGGGACAAGTTCATAACTCAGAGACTGCCATGCTATGGAATAGACTTCCCATACATGTCAAGCAGAGCACCTCACTGGCCCTCTTCAACAGAAATCTTGATGACTGGATGGGAAATAGAAAATTCACCCCGGGGATTACTCCAGTCGGTCTACTTGACAGAGGCACTGGGAATTAAGGTCAGGTGGCATGATGCCAGGGTAATCCTATGGGCTAGGCTTGTAAAGGCTCCAGGGCCATTAGCCTAGTACGCACCTATGAAACTATGAAAACGGGGACATTATCAACAGTAACAAGCAAACAAACAAATTTCCAAAATCTTAGAACAGGGGCCTTGGTTTATATTAAAAAAAAAAAGCAGGTGTATTATGGACTATCTCAAGTCTAACAAGGACACTATGGAACCCACAAAAAATGTAGCTTTCAAATATGAAGCCCAAAATTGCTCCTTCGGTGAACACATGAGCAACCCAAACCATTTCACTTGTCCAAGCACTAAGAAAAAATACTACAGCAGGGGTAAAGCTGACTGTAACACAGAAATTGTGGTTTACAGCTCAGTGCACAAAATGTAAAGCATTCTATGTTGGGAAAACCATTAACAAACTAAAAATATGTATGTCACACCATTTTTCTGATGTTATTCATAGGGTTAGTAGAAATGCCCTAGTAAAATGTTCTGTTTAAACTCCACGTCCTTGAGAAAATTATGGACTTGTCTCTAGATGGGAATAAGAACATGCTCTAAGAAAAAAATAGAGCTGGAATGGCAAGTAAGGTTAAATGCATACAATAAACCAGGTTAGAGGCATACTATAAAACAGGCCTCAACTAAGGACACTCGATAAAGATCATCCTTCAACTCAAGAAACTTAACCATAGGACTTCTACTAATTCAAACAAAAAGGGTCAGAGTCTGTGGTTTGCCTTGCATTTTTGATCTGATCTCAAACCCCTACATTTAGGACAAGATAGCCCAGAGCAGGAAGCTGGTGGCATGGGAATCAGGTGGTGTAAGCAGGAAACTGGTACTAGGAAATGCAAGATTGATCACCACCATATACTGAAATGGGATGAACATAAAACCAAACCCTCAAACGTAACTCAAGCCGCTGCCACAGAGACAATCCTTGCTTAGACTTTAGAATTTTCAAATAGATCCTCACCAATAGGTTTTGTAATGTTTTACTGATAAATCAAACCAATCACATTGTTAACTGAAAGCTATCAGTTGAACTGCTCCAGGCAATGCTGGCTTATGTGTGATGACACTCACCCACCACAGTTTTTTATGGCAATTTGTATGTTTGATATTTGATTCTCTGATTGTTACAGGTGTCCTTTCTACTGTCCTAGTTCCTGCAGTTTTAAATAGATTTAGTTCATTGGTCAAAAGCATTTACTTTAAAATTGGATGGATCTTTCAATTAGTTAACTCCAGCCCTGTAAAATTGGCACTCTTATTTTACTGTTTTTATTCACTCCACTTTAATTTCAGATAGATTCATCATATAGACAGATGGCACTGGATGCCCGAAATAGTGAGCACCCTCGATTCACTGCTTATGCTGATTCTAACACACATGTTGTTCCTATGAACCTGCAAAAGTAAATGATTTTTCAATAGCTAAAAATTTCTGAAAAAAGACTTTTAAAACTGAAAACTTTTTTATTTTCAGCATTGTGAATGAGTCTTTTTCCCTATCAAGGAGATGGAGGTAAATAACCTAATCAGTGGTCTGTGACAAATATTCATATTAGGAACTTGGCCTCCCTACCAAACAGCTGCCTCTACTGTTCGCCAATCCATAACTCTTATTCTAATTAGGGACTTGGTCTCCCCTCAAATCAGCTGGCCCAACTATAAGCCATAGCCTTGCCCCCAAACATAAGGGCTGTTTTCAACAACACTCCTTTGTTTAAGGTTATTTAAACAACTAGAATTGTAATGCTTTTCAGGAATAAACATAGATGAAAGCGCTCATTACTTTGAATAAACCAGACAACTTAAGCTGAAAGAAGGATTGCTTCATGTTTTTATTACTTGATTTTGAGAATGTGTACAGTCTAGTCTGATTACTTGACTGTGTACAAAATACCTACAGGAATACAGTGGTGGATTAATTCAAACAAAGAGGCTTTTCCTTTTAAGATATTCATATAGACATAATCATTTTTCTAGAGTTATCTAGTTTTGAGATGGAACATTTATTTATTCTGGGCATCCATTCAAACATACATTTCAAATTCAAATTCAGATTTATTAAAATGTTTAAATCCAACAATTAAACAATAAAATTGGAAAATAAAAATAATGAAAGTTTAGTATATTTTGGGAAATCCAAGGAAATCTATTCAAGTTTTAGCAGGGTTTCAATGATAATAAAAATGTTTGCTCATAAACTATTCAGCTACAGATGGTAGTTTGTTCAAATTTCTATTCATTTTGTTTCAACATAATACATGCATATGTTACTTGAGAAGGAACTTGTTTGAGTTCCCTTTCCTTCTGAATTAGTTTAAAGCTAAGGATTTTTAAATCAAGGATGAAAGCCTTCCATATTTTATTGAAATGTATGCAGTCCCTCATGAACTTACATACCACTGTCATCAAAAATGCAGTCAGAGAATGGATTCGTTTAATCATGCATTACATTTTCAGTACATACATTTTAGTGCAATTACGTCTGAACAACATAAAAGTAAACGAAAATAATTTTTGAAATCAGCGTCAATAATTTTCAGAGATCCGTGTCAATGTTGTTTACCTATTTCATTGTTTGTGACAATTTCATGATGTTTCTAGGCATGCAGGATTTTTGTAAAATAAACACTATTGATTTCATTCGGTCCACATAAACCTCCTACTGTACATTATAGTGATTACTTCTACAGTAGTAAGTATCTATACTTCTCAATAAACTGCCTATAGCTTAAAAAAGTCTTAATAAAGTTTGGGTCTGTTAATTTCTTTATAATGTCTAGCTGTGTTTCTCTCACAAAACTCTTTTCTTCTCAGCTTCTCTTTGCGTTTTATTTCTTTTTTTTTTTTTGCTACATATGTCTGAATGAACTCATCAATACATATAGTGCTTAGCAATCCACTTCTCTCCCTTTACTCAGTCTTTACTCAGCAGTGCATTCAAGACATGAGAAGCAATACCTTGTGTATTATGTACTTTTTGAAATGTACTTATTTAATGCAATGGCATGTATTAGAGGGTCTACTTCAGTAGACCGACACTACACAAGAACGACCTTCACAACACCGAGACGAAATAACTGAAACTTCACAACACCGTATGTTCAAAATATCGAGCCTCAAAATACTGACGTTTAAAACACCGACAAAACACAAGCGAGCCCCACACCAACAATTTGAGAATGTACATTTTAATGCCATGCACACGTGGAAACATCTCACAAGTTCAAAAATACCTTTGCCCAACGCAGTGAAAAAAACAAACAGTGATTACCCGCAAACAAATATAGAATTCTGTGTCCTTTATTTACATACTGTAGTTACATGACCAACAAGTTCAAAAAGTCCCATGGTAGACAATGTCAAACGTCATCCATTAACACATAAGTCAGTGCCGTGCTTGTCTGTTGCTGAAGTACACCATATATCCTGTGATTACATTATGTGAAATACAGCCACCTTACATCTTTCATGTGAAACACACACACATTACATCCTCAATAGCCGAGCTATGGCTTTCACAAAGTCCAGGTTTGAATATGACATTCTGTGGGAGAGTACAGTCCGGAATTGTTCATGCCGTATCACTAGCCTCCTCTGCTTTGGAGAAGGTGGACATCCTGTCACCATCCGCACTCGTAGTTCGTCCACACGGTTTTGTTCATGGACTAAAGCAACTAGTAGGATATGCAAGTCCGTATTCCTGGCACCTAACAAGCACTTTAGTCTATGATGCCATGCCTCTACTGAGTTTTGAGTGCGTGGCAGGAAGAGGTCATTTAAGTCGCTCACATTCCAAAATGGAACTGGGAATAGTGGTGGGAAGCATATATTGGCACATGTACGTGTATTAAACATACGCTTCTTCCCATACACATACCAATCGCAGAAATAATGGAGAAGTTCCTTACCCTCCTCAGGGAACACCCCCTTTAGAAGCTCAAAGGTAGTACTGACTTCTGAGTCTGGCAGGAAAGCAAGGGCTACTAGGGACTTAACATGCAGTCGAAAGGATGGATTGGTATTGTATACTGATGCTAATCCAAGGGACTGCACTTTGCGCCAGATGTTCTGGCCAAAATGAAAGAGACAGCCTTTTGAACAGGCTCCAGGTACATTGAGACGTACACTTTTCAGTGCTGCTATCTCAAAGTCGCAGAGAATAAACTTAACTGTCACCTCGAATCCTTGCTCTGATAGCAAATGAAATGTACAATGCCAGAGGTAATTGTACGACTTTAAGGACTTTTTTAACATGAAAGCATATAGTAGTGGTACAGTTTTACTATATGTGCCACACTTTATCAGCCCATGTATACTGTAGAGTTGTCTGATGGTCATACCTTTCTTAATGAAGGTGCCATCCATAAGCCAAATGGTAGCCTGGCTGAGATCATACAGGTTCTTCACAGTACTGGACACCACTACTATGGTGTCTGTTGTTGCATCAGTTATGACCTTGCTTACAAACATTCCATCTTTCAGTGGGTAATCCTTGAAGTCTATGGTGTGTAGTGTTACTGCATTACTGCTGCTTCATACACTTGCCTTCCTTCTCACTCAGCCGATTTGCTGTAGTAGCGGCTTTCTGTTGGGAATACTATCTACACTATCTAGGGACGTTGATTGCCAGAAGACAAGGGGTGTCCCGACTGTATTTCGCTCTGGTTTTCAACTCATGACATACCCTCTATCTGTCTACTTCCCCAGGATCACCTGGGTAATGGTGAGCTACCGATTTCATTAACCTATCACCCCCTGGTAGCAATGTAGTTACAGCTCTAGCCCTACAGCCATGTGTTATTTTCAGCTTACATGCCCAGTATCTTTTACTACCTCTACACCTCTCTAGATGGTACAAATATCCTTCAATTACCAGTATGTGCTTGCCTTTTTGCGACATTACTGAAGAGTACGTCTCCCCAATGGTTCCTGGAGCTTCTAATATGGATTCAGCCATGCTTTCTTCGGTGTGGGACACTAGTTACAAATTCTAATGCTGCATTTATACTTCCGGGTTACATGTAACGGTTAGTACTTGCTTCATATGTATGTATTCTGATGTCCTTATAGTGGGATGATTTTAATGTTTAGCATTTCCTAAGCATTGCAATGTGGGCAGCTATATTGACGTGTATGGGATGATTTTATTAGTTGTCAAATATTTGGAGTATCAGTGTTATGAACGTTCAGTGTTATGGATTGTCGGTTATTTCGTCTCGGTGTTATGGATGTCGTTCTTGTGTAGTGTCGGTCTACTGAAGTAGACCCATATTAGAATGCAATTTTTAAAACTTTGCATATATATATATATATATATATATATATATATATTTATATATATCATGGCTTATAGTTATATATTATGCTACATGACTTTTAAAAAAAATGTTTAGCTGGTTAATTGTGTTTTTTTTTTTTGCTTACAATTCTAAAAGCCACACACAGGATGACAGACATACTGTAGCACTGACAGCAGTACATTCCTTGAAGCCATACTTTTAGCCTCAGCTGTAAGGTATGTAGAGAGTCAAACAGTCCTTGTTTTCCTGCAGCTTCAGAAAGAATGCAAACAACATGTACTAACAGTTTGTATGATCTTTGATGAGTTAATGTCAGTCTGTATAATCCCTGATGAATTAATGACAGCACTTATAGGTTCATAGTTTGGTAGTAGGCTATCGGCCCTAGGGCCTATACAAGCCTAGTCATAACAATTCCCTGGATATTTCTTCCAGCAATATTTACTTCCCTGGAACCCTGTCTAGCAGGGTGACTGACATAATCCTTGGGGTGAATTTCCTATCTCCCATCTAATCATCAAGGTTCCTTTTGAAGAGGGACAAGGAGGCGCTCTGCTTGACATGTATGGGCAATCTACTCCTGAGTATGGGGAGTCTCTGGATCAGGAACCTATCCCTCCAGCATGCTTTGTTCATTGTGATGACAAGGTTTAGATCCCTGGAGCATGTGGCTCTGAGGGATTAGGATTTCTTTAAGCGGAGCATGTCCAACAGCTCAGGGTTTGACATGGCCTTGTATGTTAAGCAGAGATCACCTCTGAGTAGATGATATGCCACAGAGTATAGCTGGAGTTTTTTTAGACGGTCAGCATATGGCATCTGCTTTAGGCCTGTGATTCTTTTAGTGAGGTATTTCTGTGGCCTTTCCAGCTGTTGCAGATGTCTTGTGAGGTACATACCAAACGGCATTATACTCTATAATAGGTCTAATGAGAGATGAGTACAGTGGGACAATGACCTCCTTTTTTCTGGATGAAAAGCCCTTAGTGATGAGGTGTGCCACATAGAAGGATTTCATGACTGTTGTGGCAATGTGGTTATCTTATACATTTTTTGGCATTAGGCTTGAGCTCATGGCTCTGGCACCAGGCATCTGTTTCTGTAAGGCCCTTTTGTAGAATATTCACATAATTTGGGGATTCAATAATGGCTCCCAGTTTGCAGTCATCTGTGAACTTTGTTAGCCAAAGTTCCTTAGTGTTGGCCTGTACTTCAGAGAAGTAGATGCCAAACAAGAGTGGTCCCAGGACTGAACCCTGAGGTACTCCACTTGTCACTTGTCTGGAGCTGGATTTGGAGTCAGATACTTTTATAGTCTGGGTTCTGTCAGTAAGCCAGTTGGCAACCCATCAAGTGATGTAGGGATTTATGCCCAGCTTAGTAAGTTTAACTGTGATTCCCGAGTGGGGCATGGTGTTAAAGGCCTTGGCGAAGTCCAGATAGGCTGTGTGGACCGCTTACCCTCATCCACAGCTCTGTAGACTGATTTCAAGAAGTCAATCAGGTTCAGGAGACAAGATCAGCCTTTCACGAACCCAAACTGGGTGGGGTCCAGTGTTTGAAGGTTACCAATGTCTTTGTTTATAAGTTCCATGATAATGTGTTCCATGCCCTTGCAGATCAGGCTCATCAAACTGATGGGACGGTAGTTCCTGGGATCCAAGGTGGATCACCCCTTGTAGAGTGGGATAACTGTAGCTGTGCGCCACTAAGTGGGCATGAAGCCTGAGGTGAGGCTATGATTAAACATGACATTTAGGTGATGTCAGTTCATTTTGTAGTTCATGTAGTACACAGCCCGGGATGTCATCTGGTCCCATGGATGCTGTATTCTTAGCTTTGGAGAGTGTGGTTTCTACCTGTGTGGCCACGATTACCGGAATTTGGCAATCTTTTGGTATTGAGATGGGCCCTTTAAGGGTGAGAGGGGGTGAAGTTGGCACTAAATCGATCTGCCAGGATATTGGCAATATCCTTGGGATCAGTATATTTAATACCATTCTTTTGTAGCTCAGAGCAGACCTGAGCATTGCCAATTAGATTCTTGACATAACTATAGAATGCCTTGTGTTTGTCTTTGGAATCTTTGGCAATTTTATTTTCGTAACTAGCTTTTGAGGATTTTATGAGGGATGTCAGCTTCTTACTGAGGCTGGTGAGGGAGTTTTTTGCATCCAGGATTTTCCTCTTTTCTGCAACAGTTTCTTTCTTCTGTTGTATAGTTTGTTTATAGCAGGGGACCACCAGATTGGCTTCCTTTTTTTAGAGGAGAGCATCTTGGTTCTATTTGGGATGGCATGATTCATGTACGAGTGGATGTGCTCGTACAGTGCCTTAGTGTATGATTCAGCAGTTGAACTTTCATATCCCGTCTGCATGGGTGTCATGAAGTTTGTCACTTCTAACTTCAGTAGCATGAAAATGGCTTTGGTGAAGTTTTTTATGGATGTTTCCTTACTGGGGGATGGGGGTGGGATGTGGATGTCAAGGGTGATTTGCTTATGTTCAGACCTGACCAATGAATGGGTGACCACTGGTGTGGAGCATCTATCTCCCATGTTGGTAATGACCAGGTTTAGGATATTGGAGCCCCTGGTGGGACAATGGATTAGTTGATCCAGGGCATTGGAATTTATGAATTCTAAGAACCGTTGGGAAAAGGTGTTGGTACCCAAATAGTTTTCCCAGTTAGACAGATACTGGATCCCCTTTGAATGACACCAGAAGCTTAGCCAATTGTTGAAGTCAATCATTTTGTCCTTATACTGTGGTAGCATTCTGGGTGAAGGCAGGATGCTACTCAGGACTAGGGTCATACCTGCCTGGGTCACATGATACAAGCACTCTTCCATGTCTCTTTTCATGTAGTCCAGGGAGGTATATCTCAAGTCATTCACTCTAACATGGACAATGACTGAGTCATGTTTGTAGTTGGTATGGAATGACTTGAGTGCATGCGTTATGTGGTGGATCCAGGCACCCGACAGGCAGCTGACTGTAATTTTCTCCTTGTTCAGCCTGGTGAGTGAGACATCAGTGTGCCTGACTATAGCGTCACCTATGACTAAAGTGTTGGGTACATTGTTTTGCCTTAGGGGCTTTGTTAAGTAGCACAGGGGTGTTGTGAGCTATGTGTCACTTTGTTTGTGACTGGTGTTTGTTTGCGTTTTAGCTTTGGAAGTCCTTGTTGCTTGATAATGTTAAGGGCCTCCACATATATGGGTTTAGTGTTGCTATGTGTGGGTGTTGATGGTGTGGGTTTTGAAGGGCTATAAGTTGCTTGAGGTGTAGTGCAGGTGTTAACCTTCTCCTCTTGATTGTCTTGCACAATCTTGGCCGGACAGAGCTTTGCTTCCAGTTTGGCTATGTAAGTGTATCTCCCACAGGTTGTAGTGTTGGGTGGTAGGAGGAGAAGGTTTTCTGAGTACATGAGACAGTTGCCACATTGCCCCATTATGCCCAGATTTACCAGGTGGACAGGAGAAATCACCGAAAGCTGACCCTTGGACATGCCTGTTTAGGTGCTTTTTTTGTAAAGTACAAGGGCTGTGTTCCCTTACCTTTGCAAGGTACTTTGCAATTATAGGTTGTTTAGTGCCTACAATTTATTTTTCATTATTAACAAGGAGATCTGAGTGCTTGTATCAGTTTCAGGCTTCCTAGTGCTTTCCAGCAGGTTCTAGAGCAAGTGCTAGTCACGTCACAGGGGTTCAGATTTTTGTGCTACTACTGAAAAACCAACTAGTTCTAAGGGAACATTTGAAGAGCAGACTTTCTGGCACCTGGAATAGTTTAACTGTAGCCCTGTGGTGCTGCACAATGTGAAAAATGCACAAGCACACTCATTTTTAAGACAGAAAGTTGAAAGGGATAGAAATCAGCCCAAATAGGCTAATAAAATTATAATTTCAGAGCTGGAAACCACTCCTCTAGTGTTAGATAGGCAGTACAATGCTCACCACTCCCACTGGTAAGCAGTAGGACTTCCCTCTACCACAGCAAGGTCTGGATAGCTCTGAACACAGAAAATAAAGTCCTGAGACAAGCCTGGGATCTGGACTGTACTAGCTAGGAAAGGTGGAAAACGAGCAAACAAAATAGTATTTTTTTTGGTTAAAACAGGCTAAACAATGTAATAATACAGTAAATAAACAGAAAAGGCTAACACACTTGAGTGTGTAGTCCTAAACAGTAAATGCAATTAAAACTCTAGAAAATTAGCAATTTAAAACTTTTTAAATGAAGCAAGTGCACAACTGAAAAAAAGATTTAAGAGGCAGTAATACAGTAGAATAAGTAGCTAGTCTACATATACAGAAAAGTATATATATATATATATATATATATATATATATATATATATATATATATACAGAAAAGCAGCTAAAACACACTTAAACAATTCAGATGCAGTGCAACCTAGAGCACTTGAGTTGTAACAATATTAAGGCAAATATTGTTATAATAAATGCACTAAAATATACTCTATATTTCCAAAATGTTTGAGAAGCACAGTCAGAATATAAGGAGATTCAGGAGATTTTTTTTTTAAGAAAGGGAGAAAAGAGGAACAGAAGGCCTTCTCAGATGTTCTCTCTGTATTAGGTAGAATGAGCTAATGACACTAGACTGGGAGGAGTGTCCCAGATCAAATTTACAGTAGGGGCGGGCAACTGCAAACCACCAAGTATAACAACAAGACACCAACAGAGAGGGAAGGTGGGGACCAATACTAAAGCTATTATCCTACACTCTTTAGACAGTAAACACTACAGAAATCTTTATGACAGCAGTGAGCCACAAAATGAAAGTTTTTAAACAGATAAAGGAGAGAAGAGACTCTACAGAATGTTTTTAACTGCAAACAAATCAGTTACCCGTGCTGATTAGTCAAGAACAATAAAATACAGTAAAAAGTATGCAGCAGGCAATAAAAGTGCTATATATAAATTGGAAGAAGCAATAATCAGTATAAATAAGCCAAAAAACAGGATACTTATATATCTCAGATCAGAGTTGTAGTCAACGCCCCTCCTCCACTCTGCTCAGTGTGTATAGACAGAAATTCTCTCAAAGTTAGGGCTTAAATACCAGAAGATACAACCTTAGACAATTTTTTTTTTTAAAAGCACAAAAGAACCAGCCCCCACTAGCCAGAAGAAAATCAACCAATCCAGCCATGAAGGTAAAGAAAGGCTTCTGCTAATTCAAGATGGCCTGTTCATGTGCTCTGAACAATCACTGCCATGATAAACAGGCCCAGAGCCAGCAAATCTGAACAGGGACAATACTAAAGATATTAGCCTACACTCTTTAGACAGTAAACGCTACAGAAATCTTTATGACAGCAGTGAGCCACAAAATGAAAGTTTTTAAACAGATAAAGGAGCAAAGAGACTCTACAGAATGCTTTTAACTGAAAACAAATCAGTTACCCATGCAGATTAGTTAATAGCAATAAAATACAGTAAAAAGTATGCAGCAGGCAATAAAAAGTGCTATACATAAATTGCTAGAAGCCATAAACAGTATAAATAAGCCAAAAAAACAGGATACTTATATATTTCAGATCAGAGTTGTAGTCAACGCCCCTCCTCCACTCTGCTCAGTGTATATAATCCCTGATGAGTTAATGACATCATGTATAATTCCTGACAAATTAATGACAGGGCAACTCATGAATTTACAAGGAGGACAGATCCCTTATGGGATGCCATTGCAGGAGAAAAAAATTGTGGGACCAGCTCCAAGACCAAATCAATAGAGAAAGGCAGAGACTATGGGAAGCTGCCCAAGCCCATGATAAAGCCTGTGTACTTCTCCTCAGGTTATTTTAGAAGTAGGGTTCTCTTTTGTATGTGGAATAGCTTACTGTAACCATATTTCATCAGAAGGTAAGAGCCAGTTGCCATTTAGAGATCTAGATTAGTTTGCTAAAAATGGCAACACCCCCTTGAGCCCACATTAAGGAAAAAGAAACACCAGTGAAGATCAGTTCTTGAAAATACAAAAATGCACATTAAATGAATAAATGAAAATAAACACAGCAGAAGCAGAAATGCAGTTGTAAATTCTGTGCTGTGTTCATGTGGGGTGTATGTAACCCTAATTCTAAATCCAAACCTAAACCACACTCTAACACTTATCTCAACACTAAACTTAAACCCATTTTAGAACTTCAAACCAAACCTATTCCTATGTTTTAAATCTAACCCTGACCTTAAATCTAACTATAACCTTAAACGGTTTACGCAAAAATGACTGAAAGACATATGACCAATTAGCCCTTCATTCAGTGTGGCATTCATCAATCTGCCTTTAGAAGTACTGCTCTCAGTTAAGTTCCTGGCTGCTGCCAATTGATCACCATACATGGCTGCTAAGGACTCTTCATATATACCTTATAAGTTTGCCCCTTACAGGTTTTGATCAAAGAATAGAGCATGCATTAAGCTGATTGTGGTGTAGGTCACATGCATGTTCATACATCCATACTGCCTGCTACTACATTGCCCTGTCATACCATAATTCCAGCAGACTGCTCTACAGCATTTACTAGGAGACATTTTTACTGTGAGGTTTCCCATGTACACTGCTTTCTGGGATACACAAGCCAGCAATCATTACTGGAAAAGATTCCCTCCTTTTTGAATCCACTACTCAAGGTTGACTTGCTGATGTTCACTCAGTGCTGCATTTTTCCCACAACAGGCACTGTCCCTGGCTGGAAAGATACCTCTTTCCTTGTAACAGTCACTGCTCCTGGCTGGAAAGGTGTATCCATCTCTGTGACAGACACTGCTCTTGGCTGGAAAGGTGCTTCTGTCCCTGAAACACACACTGCTCCTGTCAGAAAAGGTACATCTGTCCCTGTAACAGACATTACTCATGGCTAGAAAGGCGCATCTGTCATTGCAACAGACACTGCTTCTACTGTAAAGGTGCATTTGTCACTGTAACAGAAACTGTCACTGGCTGAAAAGGTGCATATGTCCCTGCAACAGATGTTATTCTTAGCTGAAAGGTTCATTTGTTCCTATAACAGACACTGCCCCTAGCTGGAAAGGTGCATTCCTCCCTGCATCCTTCTTGGCTGGAAAGGTGCATCTGTTCTTGTAACAGATATTTTGGCTGAAAAGGAGCAGCTGTTCCTGTGATAGACACTGCTTCTGGCTTCATATGTGTATCTGTCTCCATAAGAGTCATTGTCCCAGGTTGGAAAGTTCATTTGCCCCCTCCAACAGACACTTCTCCTGGAGAGAAAATTGCATCTTTCCCTGAAACAGACTCTGCTCCTGGATGGGAAGGTGCAGCTGTGTCTGCAACAGGCACTGCTTCTGGCTACTCAAGGTTTGAATTTCAAATGCAAAATCTTTTCTTATGTCTTCCTTACACCTCCCTCTTTCCCCCCAGCTAGTTAAGAGTGGTGTAGTCAATAGGATCAGTAGACATGTAGTGTGTGTTCCCTCAAACAAGCAAACAAACAAACAAAAAATATAACATTGATGGGTTTCAAAGACTTTAGCTCAGTTCCCATCACCTCTAATTGGAATTATGCCTTTCTGTGTTAATTTGTCATACCTCCCTGCACTCACCCTCAGGCTTCTCTACATTTCATCTAATTTGTGTCTCTCTTCTAGGCTTCTCTTGACTGCTTTAAATATTTATTTTTGCAGTTGCAGGCTGTAAATCACTGGGAAAATCTGTGCATCTCATCTTTACTCCCCAACCATACCCCCCAATTCCACCTACCTCAGCTCAGCGACCAATGCATTTTTTATTAACCCTAGCTCCTATTTCTCATCCACATGGTCACTGTCCAATAAATACCATTTCTGTGAGTAATTTTATACCATTTCTCCTAACCCTGCAAACCCACCTCTTCTAACACCACTCCATAGCAAATTTAACCTTCACTCATATATCTGATATAATTCCTATTTTATTAGCCCTATCCTCAAGCACTTTCTCTCTTTAATCTCTTCATTCAACAGTTACATAATCTCCATCTCTCCATACCTTTCAACAAAAAGTTTACCACTTCTTTCCCCTGCTCTTGCTTCATAGCTCTGGGTGGCACAAAAGTCCCTGAACAAGCCTCAGTCCCCTCTTGTTTATTATCATAGCTGTTGCTGGCAGCAAGGGCTTTTCTATGCTAACTACAATTACTCTGAATCTATCATCACAGCTCTGAATAACAACTAAAGTAAAATTCCACTACTCCTGTCTCTTCTGATATCCTCTGTTTTACTAAATCATTCTTGAAGTGCAGTGGATTAGCAATGAGGAAGTAAGGATAGCTATGAAGAGGATGAAGAATGGAAAGGCTGTTGGTCCAGATGACATAACTGTGGGAGCATGGAGATGTTTAGGTGAAATGGCAGTGCAGTTTTTAACTAGATTGTTTAATGAAATCTTGGAAAGTGAGAGGATGCCTGAGGAATGGAGAAAAAGTGTTTTGGTACCAATTTTTATGAATAAGGGTGATGTGCAGAGCTGTAGTAACTACAGAGGGATTAAACTGATCAGTCACAGCTTGAAGTTATGGGAAAGAGTGGTAGAAGCTAGGTTAAGAAGGGAGGTGATGATTAGTGATCAGCAGTATGGTTTCATGCCAGGAAAGAGCACTACAGATGCGATGTCTGCTCTGAGAGTGTTGATGGAGAAGTACAGAGAAGGTCAGAAGGAGTTGCATTGTGTCTTTGTGGATTTAGGGAAATCATATGACAGGGTGCCTAGAGAGTTGTGGTATTGTATGAGGAAGTCGGGAGTGTCAGAGAAGCATGTAAGAGTGGTACAGGATATGTACGAGGGTAGTGTGACAGCGGTGAGGTCTGCAGTGGGAGTGACGGATGCATTTAAGGTGGAGGTGGGATTACATCAAGGATCAGCTCTGAGGCCTTTCTTATTTGCAATGGTGATGGACAGGTTGACAGACGAGATCAGACAGGAGTCCCCATAGACTATGATGTTTGCAGATGACATTGTGATCTGTAGTGAGAGTAGGGAATAGGTGGAGGAGATCCTGGAGAGGTGGAAATATGCTCTAGAGAGAAGAGGAATGAAGGTCAGCAGGACTAAGACAGAATATATGTGTGTGAATGAGAGGGAGGACAGAGGAATGGTGTGGATGTAGGGAGTAGAGGTGGCGAAGGTGAATGAGTTTAAGTACTTGGGATCAACAGTTCAGAGTAATGGTGAGTGTGGAAGAGAGGTGAAGAAGTGAGTACAGGCAGGATGGAGTGGGTGGAGAAGAGTGTCAGGAGTGATTTGTGACAGACGAGTACCAGTAAGAGTGAAAGGGAAGGTCTACAAGAGGGTAGTGAGACCAGCTATGTTATATGGGTTGGAGACAGTGGCATTGACAAAAAGGCAGGAGTCAGAGCTGGCAGAGTTGAAGATGTTAAGATTTGCACTGGGTGTGATGAGGATGGACAGGATTAGGAATAAGTATATTAGAGGGTCAGCCCAGGTTGGAAGGTTTGGAGACAAAGCCAGAGAGGCAAGATTACGTTGGTTTGGACAAGTGCTGAGGAGGGATGCAGAGTATATTGGGAAAAAGATGCTAAGGATGAAGCTACCAGGTAACAAGAAAAGAGGAAGGCCTAAGATAAAGTTTATGGATGTGGTGAGAGAGGACATGCAGGCGGTTGGTGTGACAGAGCAAGATGCAGAGGACAGGAAGAAATGGAAAAAGTTGATCTGCTGTGGCGACCCCTAATGGGAGCAGCCGAAAGAAGAAGAAGATTCTTTCTATTTTTTGTCCTAAAATTTCAGGACATTTGCTATTTTTCAGTATTTTTTTGTAGGACACAACTGCCCCTATAGGAACTGTCCTGTACAAACATGGACAGGTGGTAACCCCAACAGGCTCCTGACATCATAAATCCTCACAAGTCTTTCAGAAATATTCAAATAAGGGATAAACCTCTAAGCTTTAGGATTGGCTCATTGTTTTTCCATCTCCCAGTTTTTCCTCCAATCAGCTCCCTAGGACCATTCCATCATTATCTGTAACCGGCTTTAAATAACTGAATTGTTGAATGTAATGTATTAGAACAAGAATAACTGTACTTGAAACTTCAACAAGGCATTTTTATTCCTCCCACAGGGAGAGCATAAGAGAGAGAGAGAGTCTCCTAGATTTACTAGCTAAAGTGATTTTGTCTAGGCTAATCCTTTGTACTCTTTTTCTTTTATCAAGACTGTTCACATCAATGACTCAATATTTGTCAAAAAAAAAAAGATGTCAGTCCAGGTATGCTGTCACTTCTTGTCTGCATGCAGTAAGTTTCCTGGCTTCCAGGATGATCACGGCTTTTTCCCGTAGTCTCTGTTACTTCCTGGACATTGTAAAATATTCTGCATCTTTTCTAAGGGAAATCATCCTTCTGCTGACCCTTCTTCTGGATCTCTGGAACCTTCTAACAGATGAGAACCTTCTGGCTCACTTCTCTGGTTCATAGACTTTGCAACCAGTTTAACTCCTCCTCAGCATTATTAAAGGATTTTATGTGTCCCTGTAAATGTTTTCTTGTTTTTGCCAGATAAAACATCCTCCACTTTATTATCTTTTTCCTACAGACTCAAATGATCTGATCAAATGTATTCCTCTTCCTTCAAGTCTCATAGGAGGAATCTTGATCCATGAACACTCGTGAGTCATCAACCATCAGCTTCTTATTAGGTACTAATAAGCATGTGGGTAGCTGTTCCTTCAATTGAAATGTGGGCAAACAGACAATATTTGGTCTTGGATGCATGACAGCATCTCTCTGTGGCCTGCATGTCATTCTATATACTCTTTTTATTTTTATCAACTCTGGGTCCATCTTTGACTACTCTATCAAAAAATTATTTTTCAAACTTTTTGAGTGCCATTACTAATTTTATATTGTTGCAGCAAGTTCTGCCTTCCACATCAATACATTTATACATTTTTACTCCAGACAATCAAGTCTATCGTTTGCCACATCTAAACTAGCCTTGAACTCCTAATTTTGTTTAATTTGACCCTGCATGGCATCTGAGTGTTCATCTTGGCCTTTCTGTACCTTGTCTTGTCTTTTTTCTTGATGCAGAAGATTTTCACATAGTATTGCATTAACTTTCTTAATGTCCTTCTAAATCGTTACTAGTAATACTTTGTGTTCCTCCATCCATGTTCTGTTCAGTCACAAAAGTCAATTTAATCTAAAGGCAATACACTGATGTTAATACTTTTTAAATCCCAACCTGTGGAGCAGAGGCAGACATTTCTGATCAGGGCGCAGCCATACCAGAAGTCTTTTTCTCTGTTCCTCATAAAATGTGTATTTTTTCTGGCAAAGTTTTCATAGGTTCATAGGTTTATAGGTGTGCACTAGGCTAATGGCCCTAGAGTCTTTACAAGCCTAGCCCATAGGAGTGCCCTGGCATCATGCTGCCCGTTGATAGTTCCCAGTGCCTCTATCAAGTACAGCCACTCGAGTGATCCCTGGGGTGAACTTTCTATTACCTATCCACTCATCAAGATTTCTCTTGAAGAGGAACAGTGAGGTGCTTTGCTTGACATGTATGGGAAGTCTATTCCAGAGCATGGGAAGTCTCTGAGTGAGGAACCTGCCCCTCCAGCATGTTCTGTTGATTGTAGTAATGAGGTTGAGGTCTCTGGAGCATGTTTTGCGGAGGGACTGGGATTTCTTTAGATATAGCACTTCTAATAGAGCTGGGTCAGACATGGCTTTGTAAGTCAGGCAGAGATCACCTCAATATGAGACAGAGAATAGATGAAGTCTTTTGAGCCTGTCCATGTAGGATATGTATTCAATGGCTAGGATCCTCTTCACGAGGTCCTTCTGTGGCCTCTCCAGCTGTTGCAGGTGTCTAGTGAGGTACATGCCAAAAGGGGCATTATACTCAATGATTGGTCTAATGAGGGAAGAGTAGAGAGAGATGATGACCTCTTTCTTCCTGGATGCAAAACCCTTGGTAATGAGATGTGCCACATAGAAGGACTTTCTGACCACAGTGGCAATGTGGTGGTCAAAGGAGAGGTTGCTGTCAATCTACATCCCCAGATCTCTTATAATGCCTTCAGTGTTCAGTGGGCTCCCATCAATGTGGTAATTAATGGGAACTAAGTTTTGACCAAAGGGGATGACAGTGCATTTTTTTGGAGTTAAACTTAAGGCCATGGTTTTGACACCAGTCATTGGTCTCAGTGAGGCCTTTCTGTAGGATGTCTGCATCCACTTGGGGGTGTTAATAATGGCTCCCAGCTTGCAGTTGTCTACAAACCTGGTCAGCCAGAGTCTCTTTGTGTGGGAGTGGATTTCTGAGAAGTAGATGCTGAACATGATATGACCCAGGACTGATCCCTGTGGGACTCCAATCGTGACTTGGCAGTCTGACTTGGAGTTCACTACTTTCACACTGTGTGTTCTATCAGTGAGCCAGTTTGCAACCCACCTAGTGATATGGGGTTGATGCCTAGTTTGGTGAGTTTATCAATAATTCCCAAGTGAGGAATGGTATCAAAGGCCTTGGCCAGAGCAAGGTAGGCTGTATGCACTGCCTTACCTTCATCCACAGCCCTGGTGACTGATTCAAAGTAGTCAACCAGATTGAACAAGCATGATCTACCTTTCACAAAACCAAATTGCGTGGGATCTAGAGTTTGGAGATTCCATATATCCTTGTTAATGAGGTCCATGATGATGCACTCCATAGCTTTACATATCAGAGTAATCATGCTAATAGGGTGATAATTCCCAGGGTCTGTAGTTTCTCCCTCTTTATGGAGAGGGATGACTGTAGCAGTGCACCATTCGGTAGGGACAAAGCCTGAGGTGAGGCTGTGACTGAAGAAAGCACACAGATGTGGTGCCAGTTCACTTTGTAGTTCATGTAGAACACAGCCAGGGATATTATCGGGTCCCATGGAAGCTGTATTCTTGGCTTTGGACAATGCAGCTTTATCCGGTGCTGCAGTAATGCTGGGTGCCTGGCATTCTTCTGGTATTGTGATTGGTCCTTTGGGGGGGAAAGAAGGGTAAAGTTGGCACTGAATCTGTTAGCCAGTATGTTGGTAGTATCTGTTGGTTCAGTATAGGAGGTACCATTGTGCAGTAACTCAGAGCAAATCTGGGTATTGCCGAGGAGGTTCTTGATATAACTATAGAAGGCTTTGTGATTGTTTTTAGTGTCTGACAGAATTCTGCCTTCATAGCTGTCTTTGCAGGATTTGATGAGGGATCTCAACTTTTTGTTGAGGCTAATAAGGGAGTTTTTCCAGTCTTGGGACTTCACCTTTTTTCCTGCAACAGTTTCTTCCTTCTATTAATGGCAGGGCACCACCAGATTGGCTTCCTTTTTATGGAGAAGAGTGTCTTGGTTCTGTTGGGTATGGCTAATTCCATGCATTTGTGTATGTGTCCGTACAGTGCATTGGTGTATGATTTGGCAGTCATGCATCTATTTTCCATTGGCTTGGGTGCCGTGAAGTTATCCACCTCTATTTTAGGAGTCCAAAGTCAGCTTTGGAGAAGTTTTTCAAGGTGGTTACCTTTGCGGGAGGTGTGGGTGAGATGTGAATTTTCATGGTGATTAATTTATGGTCAGATCTGACCAGGGAGGGATTGACTATTGGTGTAGAGCAATGGTCACCCATGTTAGTAATAACCAGGTCAAGGATGTTGCTTCCTCTAGTGGGGGTCAGAATGAGCTGGTCCAGGGCATTAGAACTGATGAATTCCAGGAAGCGTTGGGCCAGTGTATTGGTGCTTGAGTAGTTTTCCCAGTTGATGGAGGGGTAGTTGAAGTCTACTAGTATGAGAGTGCAAGGTTGGACCTTGATAAATTCCAAGGTGCTTAGGAATATGGAGTGAGAGTCTAGGGACATGGTTGGCAACCTATAGCAGATTATGACCCGGATCGCTGTCTTAACCAATCTTAGTTGTATCTGAAGTATCTCAGATGTGTTATGCTGGGCTACAAGTCTGGAGGTGTGCATGTCCTTTATGAATATGGAGACACCACCACCTTTGGAGCTTTGGTCCATGTTTTGGGACCGAAAGGTGGGGAGTTATAGCCTAGTAGTGTAGGGGTGCTATCTGCCGATCTGCCGCTTTAAACCAGGTCTCTGTTACAGCACAAATGTCGATGTTCTCCATTTTGAGGAGAGCTTCGAGCGAGTGCATCTTGAGATTTAGACGTCTAGCGTTGAGCAGCATGACCCTCAGATTGCATTTATTTATAACTGTTACAGAGGTAATTTGGTCTTTGGAACACCGCCTAAAAAAGGCACTATAGGGGTGGTAAGAGCCTTGGCCAGTACCCAGAAACCCAGGGGTTACAGATGCAGGCCATCTCTGGCAAAGCATCAAGGTCTGCCAGTCATGTCATCCCAAGCAGACAGCTACTGGATCCCCTTAGAATGACACCAGAAACTTAGCCAATTGTTGAAGTCAATCATTTATTGTTTGTACTGAGGTATCATTCTAAGTGATGGTAGGATACTGCTCAGGGCTAGTGTCATACCTGCCTGGGCCACATAGTCCGAAAGCGCCACCATGTCTCTTTTCATGTAGTCCAGAGGGTTCATCTCAGGTCATTCACACTGACATGGACAATGACAGAGTCATACTTGCACTTGTTGTGGAGTGACCTGAGTGCGTGTGTTATGTGTTGGATTCTGGCACCCGATAGACAGCTGACTGTTACCTTCTCCTTATTCAACCTAGTGAGTGGGACATCTGTGTGCCTCACTATTGAGTCATCTATGATTAGTGTACTGGGCAAGGTGTTTAGCCTTAGGGGCTTAGGTTGAGGGGCACACTATGGAGGTGAGATATGTGTCCTGTGGTTGTGCTGTGTTGTGGTGGTCGGGTGCATTTCTGTCTTGGAGGTCTCTGCTGTTTGGGTAAATTTATATTGAGATCCTCCATGAAGGTAGGTGTGTGGTTTGTGTTTTTATGTGAGAGCTGTGATAGTGGGTATTCTGGAGGGCTATGTGTTCCATGTGGTGTGGTGCAGGTGTTGACCTTCTCCTCTTGACCAGCTAGTCTGGTCTTGGCTGAAGAGTGCATAGCTTCCAATTTGGTGATATAAGTGCATCACTCACAAGTTTGAGTGTTGGGAGGTAAAAGGAGAGGGTTGTCTGTACATGAGGCAGTTGCTACACTGCCTCAGAATGCCCATGTGCACCAGGTTAATAGGAGAAAGCACAGAGAACTGCCATTTAATCATATCAGCAGGGGTGGTCATAACTACTAAGTACTGGAGCTATTTCCATGAAGAACGACACGTGCTGATGGCACTTAGGTGTGCTATAATAATTGCTACTAAACCTATTGAAGTGCAAAGCAATTAGGCTATTTGAAGTGCAAGAGAGAAAGAACTAGCAAGATCTAAGGGAAAAACTGAAGAGCAGACTTTCTGGTACCAGTAATAGTTTACCTCAGCTCAGTGCCGTTGAGCGGAGCTTAAACAAGCACCCACCCGCGCAAACACGGGCTTTTAAACCAGAAAGTTGAAAGGGATGGAAAAACTGCCCAAACAGCCAATAAACTACAATTTCTGGGCCAGAAACCACTCCTCCTCTACTAGGTAGATAGGCTACCTAGTGCTTACCACCTCCACTGATAAGCTAGAAGGCTTCCCTCCAACACAGAAAGGCTTGGGGGGCTCAGAAGCTTGCAAACAGTCCCAGATACAGCAAATCTGTATCTGGAGTAGACTAGTTACAGGAAAGGTGGGAAACAAGCTCAAATGTGGGCTTTTAAACCAGAAAGTTGAAAGGGATGGGAAAACTGCCCAAACGGCCAATAAACTACAATTTCTGGGCCAGAAACCACTCCTCTTGTGGTAGATAGGCTACCTAGTGCTTATCACTCCCACTGATAAGCTAGAAGGGTTCCCTCCTGCATACAGCAAATCTGTATCAGGACTTGACTAGTTACAGGAAGGTGGGAAACGAGTGCAAATGCAGACTTTTAAATCAGAAATGAAAATTAAATCATGAAATAATGACATACATTTGAGACTCAGACTTGTAATCCTTCAGCAAATGCATGCTAGAGTATGCCAATGCAAAATCTGCTATTCTAATACTTTTGTAACTTTATAAGAGCAATATTTAAAATCTATCCCTGATTTTGAGCCTTTGTCCACCATCATTTATGACTCTGTTCCAATTTCTTGTGCTTAGAGATTAAGAGGTATGTTCTCTGGCTTACTATTACTAGCTTTTCTTCACTTAGACTTAGAAAAGGATTCTCCACTTTATTGTTCTCTACCTCTGCCATTATCATTTCTGGAAAAAAGGTCTTCTTTCTCCTTAGTATCTCCTTGTCACCCCCTGCTTTGTGCAATGACTAGTTCTCTTCTTTTCCCTATCCATACTTCTATACCATGTTGGCACTATCTCCTCTCTTACCTGACTAATCTTGTGGTCACTTAGTCTATTTTCTCAATAACATGATCTCTCCTCTCTTTATTCTAGCTCTCTTTTTGTATTATGTATTTTAAACCTATTGTCTACATACTCAGTGATCTCTGCTCTCACTTTCCATCGTCCCAACACCCATCCTTTTTAAATCCTTCCACTCAGCTACTAATAACTATATTTCAGCTTTCCCATTTGCTGCATTTCTTCCTTCTTCCTATATCCTACTCCGCATGAAACTCCATCGCCTACTGGAATATAGGATCTGTCATGAGAAACTCTTCCACAGATTGACTCTCTCCTTCATTATACTACTTCTTCTTTCTGGTAATGTTGAACTGGAAATGTCACCGTGACCCCTAGATATCCCACAATCTCTCCAGTTAATAACAGCATACTGATGGCTCTAGACCAAAGTACATCCCCTTTGCAAAACTGAAAAAAGGGCATTTGCAAGTAGAAAACCTAGTACTACAGAGCTATGCAAGTTGTACTTCTAGGCAACTCTGACACAGCTGCATGAAATTAAATTTAGAAAGGAAATGAAAGTTCAGTTGCTCAACCCCTTAACCCACAAATGGCTTCAGATCTGCATATTCCTTCCTTACTGCGCATTGCATTCTTTCTTCCTAACCTTCACCCATATATCATTCCTTTCTGCCTTAAAAAATATCTGTGGAACAAACTGACAAACTGATTGCTGTTCTTCCAAATCACAATTAGATTTAGATGGTCCCTATTCTGATTTCTTAAACTTTGCAACAACTATATTCTTCATTCTCTCAACCACCTCTTTAACCAGTCTTAACATTGTTTAAAATCAGTTTATTTTGGGAGTCTATTGAGTTGGAAGATTATAAAAATTCCCTTCAGAATAGTCTGTCAGAAATATTGGGTGAGCAAATGGGTGTAACTAAGAAGTATTTTTGAGATGGAATACAAGATCTCAACTGCCTAGATGCAATATGGCCTTATTAAGTTTAATTCTGGTGGCTGCCAAAAAAGCAGTTAGTAGAAAATTGAAATCAAAGTCTAAACCAACTGCATTTGAAGTATTGACTATTGTAACAGAAATAAAAGAACTGCAAGTGAGATCTTTATAAAAAGTTAGGAGCAAATTGCACTATAAAATAGACAGTGTGGGAACAATATATACAGAATAATGATTTAGAGGAGGTGTGAGGTTTAAGGGAAGACAGGAATTGAGCAATTTATGTAATGTTGGATTGATGATAATTGTATAAAAGAATATATATGATGTATAATGTTTATAACTGTGAACATGTTAATGCGGTTTATTTTATATAAATGTATGTTTGTCTATGTCTTAAGTGATAATTCAATAAACATGTTAATAAAAAAATATTGGTTAAAAAAAAAAAATATATTTCTCCACCTTCTCAACAGTAAGTATTAGTGTCCCAAAACATCTATACTAGGCCCAGTACTTTTCAATTTATTCATCAATGACATCTGCACCGCAACAACAACAGCTACCCTTCTTCAATACATTTGTGACTCTACCCTAATCTGCTCTACTAAATCTCTATCTAAATTCCAAGACCTTGCACAGCAATCCTTATCGATGGAAACATGGCAACATAATTCACAGCTACTTCTTAACCCTAAAAAAAAAATGAAATTAATGCTCTTCACTCCAAAACACATCTCTACCAAAACACTATTGTCTCTCTCTCATCTCTGCCAGCTACACCATGATTGAACAAGTAAATCACAAAAAAATACTGGATGTCATTGTAGATGACTAGTTAAAATTTGATCACCGAGTACCACACATGGTTAAAAAAATAAGTCTAGGTCATTATACAAAGTAAAAACCTACCTTACCAAAATGGCCAGAAGACGTATAGCCTCCTTTCTCTTACTGCCATTTCTCTTCAATGCTGCCACAATCTTCACTTATCTTCAAGTCTTACAAATGTCCAAACTTAAACAATGTCATAATAAAATAGCCAAATCTGTTGTAAACTATGATGATAGAACACACTACTGCCTAGCACCCAGAGAATTAAACTGGTTAGAATTACCACATCACATACCCCTTTCTCAGCTAACTAAAATATATAGAATTCTCTATAAGACACAAAACTGACCTGCCATCAACAACTTAATATAATATTCCTCCTCCAATTAAATTTTACAGTCTAGAGAAAAATCATCAATCACTATTGCCAAGTCATCTAATACTGCAGGTAACTCTTTATATTCAGTTAGTGCAGCTAAACTATGGAAACACATCCCACTTTAACTGAAATCCATTCAGAAAGCAAACTCATTTAAAATAATAATCTAAATAACCCAATACCCAAACATAATGAACATACTGCATATCTGTAAATCAAATGGATCTAGGTTACCAATTCCAGGGGCTTAAATATGGCCTGCATCTTAAATAGGACATGCTGGAAGGACAGATTTATCTCGCAGTGACTACCATGTCATTGCAACAGGCTACCAATTCATGTGAAACAGAGCACCTCTATGACACTGTTCAAGAGGAACCTGAATAAGTGGATGGGACACCATACATTCTTACTTGGGATAGTGCTCACAACCCTCCTGGACATGGGCAGTCATCACTAAGTGCAATATTGGGTGTTGGGTAATACCTCTACGGTATTACATCGGGTTGAAATGGCTAGGCTAAAAATGACCTCCGAGTCAATAGTCTAGTATTCTACTATGATCCTATGATCTTATAAAACACAATTAAACTTCACCTATCAAATCAATGGATCTGCTGCTGTACATCTCCAAGTAAAATGCCACTGTTATCTTCAGCTTGCCATATCATCAGACCATTTGTCTTCATTCAGAATCCTATGCCCTACAACCAGTCTAGCATTTCCCAGCTATAGACTTTGTTTCAAGATACTGCTGAATCCAATGCTACATTTCTAATATAAACCTTATGAGACACACACACACACACACACACACACACACACACACACACACACACACACACACACGCATACACATGCGCACACACACACACACACACACACACACACACGCACACACAAACACACACACACGTCACAGACACACACACACGCACACACAAACACACACACACACGTCACAGACAGGCACACACAAACACACACACACGCACGCACGTCACAGACAGACACACACACACACACACACACACACACACACACACACACACACACACACACACGCATATATATATATATATATATATATATATGTATGTATAAAAGTGCCTCTGAACCTAGTTCTATTTCCCACCATTTGACTACAATACTAACATCTTTTGACCTACCTAGTTCCTTCTATCAGCTTCATTTCTTTGAATTTCTCAGAACTAATCACATGCTCTATTATCTGTATGACAAGCCCACCTTTATACTGTCCTAGTTGCCTCTGTTTTCATATGAATGCAATCTTCTTCTTCTTTCGGCTGCACCCGTTAGGGGTCGCCACAGCAGATCAACGGTTTCCATTTCTTCCTGTCCTCTGCATCTTGCTCTGTCACACCAACCACCTGCATGTCCTCTCTCACCACATCCATAAACCTTATCTTAGGCCTTCCTCTTTTGCTGTTACCTGGCAGCTTCATCCTTAGCATCTTTTTCCCAATATACTCTGCATCCCTCCTCAGCACATGTCCAAACCAATGTAATCTTGCCTCTCTGGCTTTGTCTCCAAACCTTCCAGCCTGGGCTGACTCTCTAATATACTTATTCCTAATCCTGTCCATCCTCGTCACACAAATCTTAACATCTTCAACTCAGCCACGTCAAGCTCTGACTCCTGCTTTTTTGTCAATGCCACTGTCTCCAACCCATATAACATAGCTGGTCTCACCACCCTCTTGTAGACCTTCCCTTTCACTCTTACTGGTACTCGTCTGTCACAAATCCCTCCTGACACTCTTCTCCACCCACTCCATCCTGCCTGTACTCTCTTCTTCACCTCTCTTCCACACTCACCATTACTCTGAACTGTTGGTCCCAAGTATTTAAACTCATCCACCTTCACCACCTCTACTCCCTGCATTCTCACCATTCCTCTATATGAATGCAATGTAATGTGTAATTGTTGATGTATATGTCTTCAACTGAATGTCTGTTTTAAAATGTTTGTAATATATTGGAGCTGGAAAAGTTTTTTTCACTAAACCTGGTCAAACAAACCCAGTAAACAAAAGCAAAATAAATAAAAACAAAATAAACAAGCAATGGAAATAAGTGATCATGTTTCTACTGTCATACATATGGGTTTCAACCTGTCTCTCTTTTGCCTCATCTTTTTATGTATTACATTTTGGTAGCCTGGTAAATAGGCTGGTTAATACACCTTTTCAATCATGATCAAGGCTAATTATGCAGAACTTACAGTGTCAAAGAATACAATTTGAGTATTACATGAAGTGTTTATATAGAAGCATGTATACTTATTACAGTGATTGTAACATGAAGGTTTGAGCAAAGGAAATGATATAATTGCATAATAGTCTGAAGCAATATTTACGAGTGATTCATGTGCAACTTTAACAATAAGAACAGTGAAGCACTTAATAATGATTAAGCACACAACAATCATGATACAAGTATTCATTTGACAAATGCACATCCAGGCAACACATTTATCACTCTACAGACAGAGAGCAAACGTTATGTGCAGAAGAATAGTGTCGAATTTATAGCAGGGGCAAGTATTCTTTTTGTTTGCTTTTAAATTCTTCTGTAATGCTTTCTTTTCTAACTTCTTACAGGAGCTGTTTGTGAATTGATTGTACCAGCATTGAGAATGACCTTTCACCTATTGCTAGACAATCTCAGCAACATCTTGGAGAAAGCTGACTACCTTCAAACCTTTGAGTTTCTTAGCGGCTATAACATTCTCTCGAGGTTCCAGCTTGGTTTCATATCAGGGCAAAACACAAGGCCAGATTCTGTAAAGTTCATGGAAACTATTTGTACACAGAGCAACACGCCGAAGGAAGACTCTAGTACACCTGCTGTGGATGCAATTTCAGAAGACACAATGAAGGCAGCCTGAGTACTTAGATAGTCAGCAGAGTATAATTAGGGATTCTGCACATGCTGGTCTGATTCCAAAACACACTGTACGCACACAATGCAATTTAAATAAGGCAGCCATGCCACTCCATTTCTGAAATCCTTAGCATATGCTTTACAGACTCCAAGGAATTCAAGCAAATACTATCCATAACAAAACATCATAAATTATATAAAAATGCAACCTGCTGTTAATGGACTACAACAGGCTACAGTGATACAAGCCATAAATGAGGCTGTGACTGCTCACCCTAGAAGGCAGCCAGCTAGAGTCAGAGCAAGGCTGCAATAAACCAGTTGTCTGACCAGCAAACAATCCACAAATACCAACTAGACAGACAACTGGTACAGGCTGTCTACAATATGTGTATCCCACATGTGTCTGTGCAGACCCTGAGAGGAAACCCCATCTTCATTGAAAGCAAAGTGTGTATCAGCCTGGATGTACTTGCATCTGGGACACAGAGAGCTGCCAGTCATATCCTGGCAAAATTCCTGGAAGCAACGTGTAGCAAGGTGGATGACTACATTCACTTTTCCATAGAGCAGAGAGCTTTAATGCACCAACTTTACAGCATCACAAACTTTCCCCATGTACTCATGGGTTCATACTAGGCTAATGGCTCTGGTGCCTTTACAAGCCTAGCCCATAGGATTACCCTGGCATCATGCCACCCAACCTTAGCTCTCAGTGCCTCTGTAAAGTAGAGCCACTGGAGTGATCCCTGGGGTGAATTTTCTTTTTCTCATCCACTCATCAAGATTTCTCTTGAAGAGGGCCAGTGAGGTGCTCTGTTTGACATGTATGGGAAGTCTATTCCATAGCATGGGCAGTCTCTGGGTTATGAACCTGTCCCTCCACCACCTTCTGCTGATTGTGGTAATGATGTTGAAGTCTCTGGAGCATGTGGTGTGGAGGGATTGGGGTCTCTTTAGATGTAGCATTTCTAACAGAGCTGGGTCAGACATGGCTTTGTAAGTCAAGCAGAGATCACCTCTAAGTAGGCGATATGAGACAGAGAATAGTTGGAGTTTTTGAGTCTGTCCATATAGAACAAGTGTTTAAGGCCTATACTCCTCTTTGTGAGGTACTTTTCCGGCCTCTCCAGTTGTTGCAGGTGTCTAGTGAGGTACATGCCAAATGGGGCATTCAACTCGATGATTGGCCTAACGACGGAAGAGTATAGGAAGACAATGATCTCTTTCTTCCTGGATGCAAAGCCCTTAGTAAAGAGATGTGCCACATAGAAGGACTTTCTGACCACAGTGCCAAAGTGGTGATTGAAAGAGAGGTTGCTTTCAACCTGTGTTCCCAGATCTGTTAAAGCGCCTTCTGTGTTCAGTGGACTACCATCAATGTGGTAATTCATGGGAACTGGGTTTTTCCCAAAGGGGATGATGACACATTTTTGGCATTGAGCTTAAGGCCATGGTTTTGACACCAGTTGTTGGTCTCAGTGAGGCCTTTCTGTAGGATGTGAACATCACTTGGGAAGTTAATAATAGCTCCCAATTTGCAATCGTCTGCGAACTTTGTCAGCCAGAGTCCCTTTGTGTTGGCCTGGACTTCAGAGAAGTATATACCAAGCAGGAGAGGACCCAGGACTGAACCCTGTGGGACTCCACTCATGACTAGTCAGCAGTCTGACTTGGAGTCAGCTACTTTCACACTGTGGGTTCTATCTGTGAGCCAGTTTGCAACCCACCTAGTGATATAGGGGTTGATGTCTAGCTTACTGAGTTTTTCTATGATTTCTGAGTGCGGAATGGTATAAAAGGTCTTGGCCAGATCAAGGTAGGCTGTATGAACCACCTTGCCTTCATACACAGCTCTGGTGACTGACGCAAAGAAGTCAACCAAGTTGAGCAGGGCATGATCTACCCTTCACAAAACCAAACTGTGTGGGATCCAAGTTTGGAGATTCCCTATATCCTTGTTTATTAGGTCCATGATGATGCGTTCCATAGCTTTGCATATCAGACTCGTTAGGCTAATGGGGCAATAGTTCCCAGGGTCTGTAGTCACTCCTCCTTTGTGGAGAAGGATGACTGTAGCAGTGCTCCATTCATTAGGGACAAAGCCTGAGGTGAGGCTGTGATTGAACAGGGCATACAGGTGAGGTGCCAGTTCACTCTGCAGTTCATGTAGAACACAGCCAGGGATATTGTCAGGTCCCATAGAAGCTGTATTCTTGGCCTTAGACAGTGCTGTTTTAACCTGTGTAGCAGTAATGCTGGATGCCTGGCAATCTACTGTTAATGTGATATGTCCCTTGGGAGGGGGGAGAGTGGGTTAAAGTTGGCACTGAATCTGTGTCGGCCAATATATTGGCAATATCTGTTGGCTCAGTATAGGAGGTACCATTGTGCAGTAGCTCAGAGCAAATCTGGGTATTGCCATGGAGATTCTTTACATAACTATAGAAGGCCTTGTGGTTGTCTTTACTATCTGATGCAATTCTGTTTTTGTAGCTAGCTTTAGAGGATTTGATGAGGGAGCTCATCTTTTTGTTGAGGCTGATAAAGGAGTTTTTCCAGTCTTGGGACTTCACCTTATTCCGCATCAGTTTCCTCCTTCTGTTGTAGAGTTTGTTTATGGCAGGGGACCACCAGATTGGCTTCATATTTTTGGAGAAGAGAATCTTGGTTCTATTGGGTATGGCGAGATCCATGCATTTGTGTATGTGTTCGTACAGTGCACTGGTGTTGATTCAGCAGTCATGCAACTATTCTCCATTTGCATGGCTGCCACGAAGTTAGCCACCTCTGTTTTTAGAAGCCCAAAGTTAGCTTTGGAGAAGTTTTTCATGGTGGTTACCTTTATGGGGGTGAGGGGAGGGATGTGGATTTCCAAGGTGATTATTTTGTGGTCGGATATAACCAGGGAGGAGTTGACTATTGGTGTAGAGCAATGGTTACCCATGTTAGTAATGACCAGGTCAAGGATGTTGCTACCTCTAGTGGGGGTAAGAACTAGCTGGTCCAGGGCATTGGAATTAATGAATTCCAGGAAATGTTTGGCAAGTGTATTGGTACATGAGAAGTTTTCCCAGTTAATGGAGGGGTAGTTGGAAGTCACCCAGTATGAGAGTGTTAGGTTGGACCCTAATATTCTCCAGGGTGCTTAGGAATGTGGAGTGTGAGTCTTGGGACATGGTTGGGGACCTCTAGCAGGCTACGACCTGAATCACTGTCTTAGTTAATGTTAGCTGCACCTGAAGTATCTCTGATGCATTATGTTGGGCTACCAGTCTGGAGGTGTGTGCATCCTTTATGAATATGGAAACACCACCACCTTTGGAGCTTCGATCCAAGTTCTGGGGCTGAAAGGTGTGGAATAAGTTATAGCCTGGTAGTGCAGGGGTGCTTTCTGCTGCCTTGATCTAGGTCTCTGTTACAGCACAAATGTCGATGTTCTCCATTTTAAGGAGTGCATCAAGCGAGTGCATTTTGAAATTTAGACTTCTAACATTGAGCAGCATGACCCTCAGATTGCATTTGTTTGTAGCTGTTATGGTGTAATTTGGTCTTTTGCACACTGCCTATCAAAACACCAGTATATCCTGATGCAGACCGATACATAAACAGAAAGGGATTGCCATCCATCAACTGCCAAAGTTGTGTGTGCAGCAGATGGCAGCATAACAAACATCATGGCAATACACACTGGAAGTGTCCATGGTGCTGCTATATGGAGGGAAAGTGGAATGAGGACAGCATTCCAGCAAGGTGAAATACCTGAGTGACTACTACTAGGTAAATACAGGAGCGCAGCTAGGAAAGAAGCTAAGGATAACCCTCACAACAATATCTATCCTGACCACATGTGTTTCCACTCCCCACAACAGTTGACTGGCTAATTGGCTAAGCTTAAAATGGCTCGCAAGGGCAGTTAGCTTAGTACTAACCTATGAACTATGAACACTCACCTATGGACTGTGGTTATCCACTTGAACTGTGAATAATGACACTGTACCATGAACCATCCAACCCTGCACAGGAGGCCTACAGTAAATCATACTGAACAACCAGAAACACCACAGAGCATGGGTTTAGTGTATTGAAAGCTAGATTTAGATGTCTGGACACATCTGAGGGTACCCTGCAATACACACCTGAAAAGGCAGCACAGATGAGAACAGTGTGTGCCATGCTACATAACATGCTAACTAGACCACATGGCAGTCTTCTAGTTGCAGTTGTGGGTGAGCTACCCCAAGAACCCTGGCTTTCTGAAGATGATATCCCAAAGGTATTAGAGGAGGAGTAGGAGGACATAGGGTACAGAAGACACAGGCACAGGCAGCACAGCAATATCTCTTAGTCATGACAAGGCACACATACATAATACACTGATTAGACATTGATGTTCAGGTGTTGCCCCACCACAGCAACATTGATTACATCTAAAAGCAATTGCCCACAAGATGTACACACTGAGCATCAGACATAACACCATAATCACAACATACTACAACACGGACATATGAAAATGTGTCACAACAGGGATCATCAACTCAGGGCACAACTGACATAGGTATGTATACAAACTCAGATTGTTGTATCACTGTATGGACAACAGTAAGGGACACATGAAAAAAGAGAAACCAGACAGGGCATAATGAAGAACTTTTAATATCATAAGACACATATCGTAGTAAAGTGGTAAGTCAGTAATATGAGACAGCTATGTGCACTACACTGATGGACACACCCTAACTCAGTCTATGGTGACCTCAATGACATCTCACACCCCAGTCCACTCTGCCCAGCCATATACAGACACATGTAGTCATGGTTACTCCACAGAGGAGATTGATGGCATGACAACACTGTGTTGAGGTGAAGAGACATGACTGTGAGTTGTAAAGCCTTGTGACTGGTGTGACCACTGCAGATCAAACAGCAGTTAAACTCTGTGCTGGTTGGACCTCAGACAGTGATTCTCAACAATGAATGGTGGTTCTGTAAACAGAAGTCCTGCCTCTTTCATGTTGCTATCTGTTGAGTACAGTCAGGGAACTCAGAATCCTGTTGATAGTACGACACTGTTGCAGTACAGTTTCTAACAACTGTGCCACAGCTAGCAGACTTTCATTCTGAGCAGCCAGTTCAGCCATAATCTCACCATGTCTGCTCTCTTGTCCTTCATGTATGACAAGTAGCTGTTGTGCCACATGATCTGTGGCATGGACGTGTGACTGCTATCATTGTTGTGACTGTTCAAGAGGTAGACATCCTCTGATTCTTAGCCATGCACAACATCTGCTTGCCTACGTCTACTGAGATGCCCTGTTTCTAGTTGTTGTGTGAACCTGCCATCAGCAGATGTTTCATCTGGAGTCTGTTGGTCAACAGCCTCATCCTGTTCAACATTCATTGTGCCAGCATCCTCCAAATGGTTAGACAAGTTGACCTCCACATCTGAGGCTACAGCTGCAAAAACATCACTGTCAGCCTCATGGATGGACTATCAAGGTCCTGTGTACCACAGTCCATAATACCATGCTGAGAAACATCTTCAATCACATCATGATCTCTGGATGTGCTGCTGGATGATATAGATAGGTGATGAGCTACAAGATGCAAAGACGCAGATCACAACAATGTGTTTACATCATTTGATGGATATCAGCAAAGACAAATGAAAAATATATCACTGCAATGTTGCAAATAATAATGACTTTACATGAGGTCTACTGTATGTATGTTTCATGGAAACTATATACATGGAGTATATACTTTGGTTACAAGGGCAGAATACATGACATATGAGGAATATGAAAATCACACATGCGCGCACGCACGCACACATATATATACACACACACACACACACACACACACACACACACACACACACACACACACACACACACACACACACACACACACACACGCACGCACACACAAACACACACACACACACACACACACACACACACACACACACACACACACACACACACCTCTGACAACACCTCATTGGAAGATGGTGCTGTTGAAAAGGGATGAACTTGAACTATTGTAGGGAAAAAACATAAACCAGGTGAACACAATTAAAACATACAGAAGGTGTGATATACACATACCACTCCTTTTGTTTTTTTATTTCTCAAAATCTTTTGGGTTTCTAATATTATGATGGGAATGGACCCCATTCCTAAGTCAAAGTACGATTAAAGTTCATGAAATTAGTATAGTTTCAGTCTTAGTTGTCAGCCAAAAGTGCTCTTCGCAGCACCCACAATGTGCTCAGTAATGACTCCTTCTGCAATTCATACCTAAATATAATTGTAGACAAGGGCGCCCGCAGGCAGGTGCAAGGGGGTGCACTTGCACCCCCCTGGAATCGGCTACGGCTAGAGAATTACAAAAAAAGTTTGTTTTTTTTTTTTACGCACATTCTCCTTTAAGAAGAAAGAAGTCCAAATAGTCCAGTCGCAGGCGTGCTGACATCATCGCTGTCAGTTAGAGGTTTGTGAGCGGGAACTCACACAGGCGGGACCTGACATTTAGCAAGCGGCAGCACTTTCAGGAAGAGAGAGGTGTGTGAAACGGAAGATGGGAGCGGGACCTGACGACCGGACACTTAGCAAGTGGCAGCTGAGGCACTTTCAGTGTGTGTGTGTGTGTGTGTGTGTGTAAAATGCCCCAGGTGTACATGGTGGTGGGTAGTGAATAAGGCTTGAACCCTGTACCTTGGGCCCAAGTGGCAAGAGCCTGAATTCCCTACCCACCACCATTTGTAAAAATGTTGCAGGATTTTCCCTCATACTTTTTCTGTTCCTCATAAAATCTGTGGTTTCTGCATTTGTGTCCTTGTTGCCTGACAGCTACATGTTCTCTGGTTTTATTCTTGGCTGTCTGGAGTGTTTCTCCCTGGGCCTCTGCTAAAACTTAGCTTTTTTTTTTTTTTTTTTCAAAGTCAGACTTTCCTGGTTAACAAAAGTTAAAAATGGACACACTTGTCAGACTTCATATTCTTCAGAAAGTGCATGGTAACAAAAGCTTTTATTCTAGCAATTTTCTAAGTGTACAAGATGGATATTTGAAATGTATCCCTGTGTTTGCGACTGTATCCCCCCCCCCCCATTATTGGCTTCGTCCAGGTTTTGTGCTAGGGTTGAGAGTTATGGTAAGAACTGAATTCACTGAATATGTTTGGGGGCTGTATTCACCCCAGTATTGGCTTTGTTTAGGTAGTGTTTGGGACTGTATTCCCCCCATTATTGGCTTCATCCAGGTTTTGTGCTAGGGTTGAGAGTTATGGTAAGAACTGAATTCACTGAATATGTTTGAGGGCTGTATTCACCCAGTATTGGCTTTGTTCAGGTATTTATTGGCTTCATCCAGGTTGGTTGCTAATGTTGAGAGCTATGGTAAGAACTGATTTCACTGAATATGTTTGGGGGCTATATTCTCCCATTACTGGCTTTGTCCGGGTGTTATTTGCTAAGAGGTTGAGAGCTATGGTGAGAACTGAATTCACTGAATGTTTGGTGGTTGTAGTAGTCACCCATTATTGGCTTTGTTCAGGTCTTTTGTGCTAAGAGGCTGACAGCTGTGCTATGGTGAGAACTGAATTCACTAAATGGTAGCTATTTAAGTTTCAGTCTTCCTCTTTCACAAAACAGTTGATTTGGCGTAGTGGTATGTTGCTCTGACTGTTTTGCACGGGTCCCCTGGGTTCAAGACGTGGCAGTGAAATGTATGGTGGTAACGCAGCATTTTATTCTAGCAACTTTCAAACATTATACAAGCAATGTTTAAAATGTGTCCCTGGTTTTTGGCCTTTTGTCTCCCCCCCCCCCCAATAAATTTTGGCTTTTTCCAGATTTCTTGTGCTGAAAAGTTCAGAGATACAGCTGAGTGTCGGAGTAGATTTTACAAGGAGCTGAGAGCTTCAGGGGAGCAAAAGTTTAGTGCTGCTTGTGTTTAGTCTGCTTGCATTGTTAATAGCACAACAGATAGTGTACTTACTTTAGATGCTGAAGGCTGTGGGTTCTACTCCCACAATAGGTAAATGCATTGCTGATGCTGTATTGTGTTGTAAAGGGGGTGGATGCTGCAGTCTTTTTGGCAAAGATACCTAGTAAGTATGAACCTGTTAACAGTTTGCTATCCATTCCCTATTGCGGTATTACTAGCTTTTCATTTTTTTATTGCATGCAACAAAAGCAATTTATTCTTCAAGAGTAACAGGCACTTTATTTGTAGATTAAACAATGACATATAAAGTGTTTGCTAGCAGCAACCTCTTTATTAGTTACAAATTTTTTCAATGTGGAGTTTACTACTTCAGAGATTGTGTATTTTTTACTGATACTGGTGGACTTGAGTAGACTTTTTATGATGGAAATGTTCTGAATTGGGCAGTTTTGTCATTAGTGGATGCTTTTGTTTCATTGTTTACTGGAAAAATGTTCAAAACAATAAATTTAAAATGCCCTCTAACAACTGTACTGTATTGTACAAGGAATATAATGTAATACAGTCAGGAAGGTGTATCAAAGAGCATGTGTATGTTATGTTCGAGGGGCCTATGATTTTGTAGACAGCCCAGAGTTAATATTTGCCATTGGCAAAATGTATTTTCTCTGAAAGTGGGTTTCAGTGCTGTTTCAATGCATGCGAGTTTCAAGAGCAGAGAAGTTTTAATGTTGGTCTATTTTCATTGTGAGACTGCATTGCTTTAATAGATATGTATTAGGGTTTGTGCTGTAAAATTCAAAATAAAACTTTCAAATGAAATCCTAAATCATCGCAGAACTAAAGCAATATGCACACTAGTGTTTATGATAAATGGGGCAAAATAACCAAGGAATGGGACATTGGAATGGCTGCAGGGGGGAGGCTCCATTTGACCATGATTTTGTGAGGGGGGGTAGCAAGCTCAGACAGCCCCGGTTGAACTATACCTCTCAGTTGTCCATATCTTTGCAGAATGAATAGATATTTGCTGCTTATTTTTGGTTTGTTCTCAAATTTGTGATTTTCTAGCAAATCATTTAGGAATGAAGCCATTAAATGACAGACATTGAGTTTCAGATGTCATAACCTTCAGAAAAATGCATGCTAATGCAAGACTGTCTTTACGTTTATACAAGAGCAATTTTTAGTAGTGTTTGTATGTTCCCCAATATATTTGGCCTTGTTCAGATTTCCTGCATTAAGAGGTTGAGAGGTACGTGCAAATCACTTTGTAGATTAGTAATATCCAAACATCTCAATTGTCCCCAATTCTGGCTCAAAATGTTGCTCTCCCCTAATAATCCCTCCTCCAAAATGGCAATTTTGGAAGAAAATGTGGAGGGTTTACAATTATATATAACTGTAATGATCACTTACAGATTACCTTTATTTCAGAAATGCATGTGGATGCTCTTTTGTTAGCTGCTTCAAGTTAACTGTTAATATTAAAAAGGTGTCCCTTTTTTGACAGGTATTTTTGCATCACATTTTGGTCTGTTTTTCATAAAATTGTGGTTTTCTGGCAAATTAGTGGCAAGTCATTAAAGATTGAAGTTAGAAAATAATGGCAGACATTTGAGTTTCAGATTTCATACCCTTCAGAAAACTTGTACTAATGCAAGATCTACCTGTTCTATTTAAGTTATAAGAGCAATATTTAAAAATTGGCCTTATTTTTGGGCTTGTCACACTTCTAGTTCTATGTATGGCTTTGTCCAGATTTCTTGCTCTGAAGTTGAGAGGTATGCGTGTCAGATCCATCACTGTCAGCCAGAGACATTTCAAATTGTGACATACTTATTGCACCCCACTCCCCATTGTAGTGGCTCTGGATGTGTCCATGGAAGGCAAGGAGCAGTTATGCAGTGTAAATGTGCAGAGTATTCCCCCATCCAAAGTAGATCACAAATACGACCGTGGCTTTTCATCTGTCCTTGATTTTGCAAAATGTTCTGGTTTTCTGTCAGATTTTTGTACTGTTGATTTATGCTTCTTATTCTGGAACTGTATGCTGTCACAGTGCCCTGTTTAAGTAGCCATGGTTTAATGAACATCAGGTAAGCTTGTCGTAGATTGTAAGATGCAAGTAAGCTTTAGTAAGCTTGTCGGATATTGTAAGATGCAAGTAAGCTTTAGTAAGTATATTGTTAAAGAATTACCAGCATTGAAAGCCTTTTCGTTGTTGCCATGCAGAGAATATTTACATGACTAGATAATGTATAAGCCTTGGGTATTGAAATGCATATGACAGTTTTATTTATTTTATTTGCAGTTGGTTTGCCAGGATAGTCCATTGGGCCAAATGAACCCGTTTTCAATGGAGTCCTGGGGAGAAAAGCTCCAAAACTAAGTAGGTTATTAATAGATATACAAATTATACAATTACACAGAAGTTAATCATACAAGAAATAACAATTTGAAAATAATACAACTAGAGCGAGTACAATCTAGTGATGAAATTAATAGGTAATACAGACTAAAGGGAAATTTAGCACAAAAGCACTGAGAAATAACATATTTGGAAGCATTTCATGACAATATTGAGGAATAATAACATATTAGGAAGCAATGCACAAAAGTACTGAGAAGCAATAACGTATTAGGGAAGCAATACTTGGGAAGTGTGGCCTAGTATATTCTTTCTGATTATTGTAGGAATAATAATATGTATGAGTTAGGGTGGGTAATTAGGAAAGTTGCAGGAGGAAACAGAGGAAGAAAGAAGATGGAGTTTGCAAGTGTTATGTGGTGTGGGAGCAAGAGCATTCCCACTGGGATTCTAGATGTGAGTGAAGAGATCTTTAAATATAAAATGGTTGGGGTGGTGCGAATGGAAGGTGGTAGGGAGTTCCAAAGGCATGCAAGGCCATAAGACAGAAGATTTTTGCCTGGGGGACTAGTTGGTTTATATACTTCTAATAGATTTTGATTGTTGGACCTTAATACTCTTGCAGGAAGGTGCATTTTAAAGGCTGATGAAAGGGAGGGACAAAGGGAGGGGTTGAAAATGAGCTTATGTGCAAGATTTAGTTGAGTATATGTGAGATAACTGGGTAGCTCTAGCCATTTTTAGGTTTTGGAGAGAGGAACAGTGGTGGGTGGAGGACTTGTGGTTGGTAGCGAACTTGGCAATTTTGTTGTAGCAAGAGGAAAGTTGTGTTTTTAGAGAGGTCTGTAGATTAGTTAGGAGTGGAGCTCCATAGAGAAGGGAGGGGATAAGAAATGAGGTAGAGGGTGATTTTGGTAGCAGGTGTAAGGTAATGATTTTGTCGGTAAAGCATACCGGGTTTTCTTGATATTTAACTGTAGGTGGGAGTTGAATTTGAGCTGGTTATCAATTTGGACCCCAAGTAACTTGGTCTCGGACACCCGTTCCAGGGGTAGATTATTTTGTCTAGAGATGTGGAATGTGTTTATATTGAAAGAAGTTGCCTTAGAGGGGGTGAATAACATTAATTTGGTTTTAGAGGCATTGAGTGCTAGGTGATTCCTTTTCATCCATTGCTCAGTTGTTGTAAAAGCATCTTGAGTCAGTTTTAGGAGTGAGGGGATAGAGGTGGCAGCGCAGATAATAGCAGAATCATCGGCATATTGGATGATGTCTGAGAATGGGATAGAGTTGGAAATCATTTATAAATATATTGAAGAGAAGGGACTCAGTATAGAGCCCTGGGGTACCCCAGTAGGAGTATTTAGAAATGAGGAGGTGGCCTTTTTCCATTTGACTGCTTGAGATCTGTTAGATAAGTAGCTGGAGAACCAGTTCAAGGAGGAGGGAGATAGGTTAAGTTTAGAAAGTTTAGTTAGTAGCAGGCTGTGAGAGTGTGTCAAAGGCCTTAGAGAGGTCGAGTAGTAGGGTAGAAACAATTTGGCCAGAGTCGGGGACTTTATTTACAGTTTCAAGGAAGGAGAGGAGGGCGGTCATAATGCTATGATGTGGTCTGACTCCATGTGTGGGAGTTAGTAGGTGATTATCTAAGAGATGTGGAAGGAGTTGTAGTTGGATACACTTTTCTAGGAGTTTAGAGATGGGGACAGAATAGCGATGGGCGGAAATTAGTAACATTGTTGTTGTTGCCACCTTTATGTAGAGGTATGATAAAGGCCCTTTTCCAGACTTGGGGTACTATACATTCTTGGATAGAGCAGTTGATTAAAATGCTAATAGGGTAAGCGATTGCTTCAGAAGCTTTGCTAAGAAAGTAAGAAGGGATGTTATCAGGAGCATTGGTGCATGGCTTCAGTTTCATAAGGAATTTCTTTATAGTAGAAGTTGGGTATAGGTTTAAATGAGAAAAAAGGAGTGTGAAGAGGGAGAATTAGGGGCAGATGAAGCTGATGAAGTAGTAGGAGGAGTGGAGGGATGGGAGTTAGTAGATGGGAATGAGGAAGTAGTAGCAGTGTAGTGGTGTTAGAGAAAGATGGCATTAATTTGGAAATGGATTCAATGAAAAGAGTTAAATTGGGTAGCCAAGTCTTGGTCAGGAGCGTTTGGGTCTGGGGTAGGGGTGTCTGGTTTGCTGGGGTTAAGTAGAGTAGAGATACCTTTCCAAAATTTCTGAGGGTTTGATTTTATTATTTTGAAGTGTGGAAAAGTAGTTTTGTCGGTCTAAGATTATGAGCTTTTTTACCTTATTTCGAAGTATTTTATATTCATTGTAATAAAAGGACAGGATTACAGTATTTTCAGAAGCTCATTACATTTTATTGCAGACCAGTGTCTTATAGCAGTGTCTGTGTGTTAGTACACTTGTAGTTGGGTCAGGGTGGCTTTAATGGTATATGGTAAATAAGCATTGCTACCTTATTTAAAAGCCAAGCCCTGCAACAACTAGCTCCACACTGAAGTCAAAACACAATAGCTCTGGTGGGTAAATGTACTCTGTAGTAATCAAAAAAGGCAAATGTTTAAAATAACTACAGCTTATGTGCAAACACAATAGGTAGTGATGAAACAATGCTCTGCTAAAAATGCTTTAATGCTCCACAATGCTGAGCTGCAGATCAGTTATCACTGGCTACCAGGATTTCACCCACTTCAGCTCAAGCACGGTGCCGTTCAGTGCAACCTTCCCAGAACTAATTTGTCTGACCAGAATTATTTGGTGTGTGTATAAGAGGGAGGTAGCATACCCCTCAGCTGTCCAGATTTTTGCCCCATATTCCTCCAAAAAAGGATTGAAGTTGCTAAATGAGACATTTCAGTTTTAGATTTCATGCCATTTAGAAAAATGCATACCAACACAAATCCTGTTACTCTTGCAATTTTCTAAGTTTCTGAGAGCCATATTTATAATCTGTCCCTATTTATTTTAGGCTTTGTCCAGATTTCTTGCACTAAGGTTGAGGCCTTGAGGGTGTGGTATGTTTGTGAGAAAGTGAAATGCCCAAGTTAGAGTTAACAGGTGGAATTTTCAAGTGCATTTTCAAGGAACTGTGAGTTTTAAGGGAAGCTAAGTTCACTGCTGCTCATGCCAAGTCTATTTACAATGTGCAACTGTTTTGTTTAGCAAATGGTATCTCTATTGTGGTATAAAGTTTTAAAGCTATGTTAGTAGCACCACAAGTAGAATACTTGCATCTTAATGTAAAGGCTTGAAGTTCTATTCCTACAGCATATACATTTGTATGCTGCAGTCCTCAGGATGTCCTCCTTTGGATGAGATGCCTAATAACTATGAACCTGTTTTTCAGCTTGTCATCCATTTTCTATTGCAATATACCAGCTTACCATTTTTTTAATTTAACATAGGCAATTTATTCTTTGACGGCAACAGGCACTGAATTTGTAGATGAAACATTGAAATATACAGTTGTTTTCTAGCAACAACATCTTTATTAGTTTCAGATATCTTTAATGTGGAATTATTCAGATTACTTTTACTTCAGCAGAGTCACTCAAACAAGTGCTGCTGTATAACACAAGGGATATAATTCAATTATATATTATAATTAATAGAATCAGGTAAATCAAATAACTTTTGCATGGCCCTAACGGTGTGCAAGGAGCCTCTTGCTTGAAAACAGTTCAAAGGTAAATAACCTGCCACTGGCCAGATGCATTTTCTTTGAATGTGGGTTTCAATGCTGTTTCATTGAATGTGAGTTTCAAAAGTAGAGAAGCTTTAATGCCAAGTCTGTTTTCATTGTAAGACCTTTGTTTAGGTTTAGTAAATGTCTCAGTGTTTGGGCTATAATGTTTGAAATAAAAGTTGTGAATGCCTATTGCTTGAAAACAGTTCAAAGGTAAATAACCTGCCACTGGCCAGATGCATTTTCTTTGAATGTGGGTTTCAATGCTGTTAGGGTTGCCACCTTTCCAAATGCCCAAAGTGGGACATTTGTGCTACAAACATCAGATTTTGCAGGGCAAAACATACCCACGGCCAGTACAAAGGACAGAACTTCAGTTTTTTGCCTGAATAAAAGTTTATTCTTGTAGCATTTTAGTTCCTTATTCTGTTTCTTATAACATTTAGGTGTTTCAGATACAGAATAACTGTTTTATGCAACTATTACATAAAATATAGAAAATAATTTTGTCCTAAAATCTCAGGACATTTGCCATTTTCTCAATTTTTTGCAGGACACAACTGCCCAAAGAGGGACTGTCCCTCGCAAAGTGGGACAGGTGGTAACCCTAAATGCTGTTTCATTGAATGTGAGTTTCAAAATTAGAGAAGCTTTAATGCCAAGTCTGTTTTCATTGTAAGACTATTGCTTTGTTTAGGTTTAGTAAATGTCTCAGTGATTGGGCTTTAATGTTTGAAATAAAAGTTGTAAATTAAATCCAACTGCCTGTAATCATTGTAGAACTAAAGCATAAAACAGTATGCACACAGATTTGAACAGTGTCTACAGTAAATGGGGAGAAATAGCCAAGTAATGGGACACTGGAATGGCTGTGTGGGCGGGGCTTGGGGTGGGTGGACTTGGGCGGGGCTGTGTTGGCAGGGGGCGGGGTGAGCTATGTGGGTGGGGCTCTGGGTTTGCACCCCCCTGCAAAAAATCCTGCGGGCTCCCTTGATTGTAGATTCTTTTTATAAGATCTGTTGCTCCTACTATTATTGGAACTGTCTGGGTATCTTTCTTCCACATTGTTCTCATTTCTGCCTGCCTGATAGTTTATGACTTTGTGTCTCTCTGTATTCAAGACACTGTAGTCACTAGGTGTAGTGATTTCAATGATCAATGCTATATCTGTCTTCATTTCTTGGGCCACTATATCTGGTTTTCTAGCATCTATCTTTTGAACTGTTAGTAATGGTTGATCCCATGTGATATCAACGTCATCATTTTCTATGATGCTTTGTGGTTCATGCTTCCAGTGTTTTTCAGCCACTTCAATACCATAATGTTTGCACAATCCCCAGTGCAACAGTCTTGCCACATTATTATGCCTTTCAGTATACAGTCCTTCTACCATTAGTATGTCACAACCAGCAACAAGGTGTGCGACTGTTTCAAATTTGGTTTTACAAAACCTACATTTGTCTGTTTCTTCCACATGTTCAATGGACTTTGTAAACCAGTGTGCATGTTGCCCACTATCTTGAGCTGCTAGTATTAAGCTTTCATCTCTTGGTTTGAATTCGCCTCTCCTTAACCATTCCTGTGTTCATTCCTGATCAACATGAGGTTCTTCCAGAAGTTTTCTATACTGGCAACTATAGTTATGCTTTTTCCACATTTCTTGCCTTCTCATCTGGCCCTTCATCTTATATTCTTTCTTTTGTTTTTTTGGCACATTCAGTTGCTGCCTGATTTTTATCTACTTCTGGTTTGATTTCCATTCCTGCTTGACACCGATATGCTTCTAAAATAAGCAGAGATGTCATCTTAGATTTATTCTCCGCATATTTCAAAACTTTCACTACATTTGAGTCTTGTGAGGCCAGCAGATATGTGTGGAGTCCCACAATTGCAGATCTATATATGTAATCAATTTATATAATCTTAGTATACACTGATTTTTATAAATCATTTGATGAGCATGAAGCATCCTTCTTGTTTTCCTAACTAATCTAAACAACATGTTTTGGGGCCAGTCAATCACTCCAAAACTGTAAGTTAGGACAGGAAGAGCAAATTGGTTTATAGCTTGGATTTTGTTCCTAGATGTCAACGCTGTTTTCAGAATTAAAGTTTTCTAAAGTATACTTTACTAAGTTTTATTTGCATTTCTTTATGTTTTATTGTTGATCCTTCATCAATTCCCAAATATTTACACACTCCCTCTTGCTCCAGTTCATTTAGATCACATTCTTGTCCCAAATTGATGTTTTCCTGGTGCTGCAGTTTACCTGCTTTAAAGGTTGCTGTTGCACGCTTATCAATACCAAATGACATTCTTATATCATCTGAAAAAAGTTTTGACAACCTGCAGCTGTGCTTTCAGTTCCTTATCTGATGAGCTATACAGTTTTAATTCGCTGACAGAGAAGATGAGAAGTCTTTACACTTTGTTGTTTTCTAGGAGCCAAATTGTAGCCATGGCCTAAGCTGTTAAGTAAACATCTTAATGGGTTAAGGGCAAGGCAGAATAGCAACGGTGACAGAGAGTCACCCTGGAATATCCCCCTTTGAATTTTTATCCCTGGGATAATAATCTGTCCTTTATCATAGCTTAATTGTAAAGTGATCTGCCACTGTTTCATGGTCACTGTAATGTAGTTGATCAGTGTAGGGTGTATCCTATACAGTTTAAGAACTGTTTTATCCATGAATGTGGGATACTATCAAATGCTTTTTTATAGTCAATCCATGCCATACTTAAATTCTTCACCTTTTTACAGTTCTCCAGTATGACTTTATTTAACAACAAATTATCATTTGCTCCATATGACTTTCTTTTATTGTCCTTTTGTTCTACTTGCCATAATTGAGTTTTCTTCTAAATTACTATAAACTCTGTCAGCATCAATTCCTATGTATAGTTTATATGTTGTTGGAAGGCAAGTTATTGGTCTATAGTTTTTAGGGTAGCTTGCAGGTTCACTCTTAAGTAGGAGCATTGTTTTTCCTGTTGTTAGCCAGGTTGGTGTCTGTTTGGGATGCGCATATAAACAGTTCTTACTCATGGCTAAATCTTCATACAAAGATGTTAATTCTTTTAACCAAAAGTTAGGTACTGCATCTGGGCCTGGGGTTTTCCAGTTAGAGGATTTTCTTAACTTTGCTTCAATCTCTCTGGCTGTTACTTCATCCCATTTCATATCCTGCACCTTTAAACTTCTTATTCTTTCTTTTACTTCTTCTATCCATTTAGCATCTTTGTTATGTTCCACAGAATCTTCATAGATACTTCTCCAAAATGTACCTATTTCCTCTTTTTTTTGGAAGTCTTTCAATTCCTTTTACCTTGTTTCCCAGTTCTCTATAAAACTTTTTTGGTTCATCAAAATTGATTATTTTGTACTTTTCCTTTATATTTATCTGTGTATCTCTGCTGAAATTTTTAGTTTATTTGTGATAGTACATGATAGATCTTGATCTGTTCTACTATTCCGCATTGCTTTTATCACATCTTTCTTAGTATTTTTGTTGATCTGGTCCCTCTTCTGTAGTCTTCTAACAGTGACACTTCTTGCCTAAATTGCTTATTGTTTTCTCTATTCAATACTTCCATGATGGCATTCGATTTCTCCCCTTCCTTTCCCTCGGTACCCTGTGTTCTTGTTACTAATTTAGCAGCACAGTAATATATCCTGATTACTTATGTTATATCGCATGGATCTCTATGGACAGTCCTAATTACTGCATTCATTTGTTTTATCAGATTTCTGACTTTTTGGGTTTTATTGACCTTCTGCAGTATATTTCTCTCATTTATCTTAATATATCTATCCATGTCTATTAAATCAAGCAACTCTTCTATTAACTCATTTTTTTCCAAACTAAGGGCACATCCCTTGTTTTCCATTTCCTGCAGGCATTCTGTAGAAAGTTCTATCGCATCTCCCTGTGGCACCTTCTCTTCAATTTCATCCTGTGCAATCCGTTGCTCTGTCATATGGGAACTCATTGGCTTATCTCCTTAACATTGACTGCATCAGAGTTCCCACAGTTTCCTGTTCCGTTCCTTGCTGTCTAGCTTCAAGTGAACATTTATAGTGGTTTCCTGTGGAAGGCTCCAAAATACCTTGAAATGGCACATCTGAGGTGGCTTACTGATAAATTGCTTTGGCTATGGTGTGTAGGGTCATGGGTTCAAGACCTACAAGGGCTGTATATAAACAGTTCATTTGGCATACTGGTATGTGGCTCTGACTATAGTGCACAGGATCCTGGGTTCAAGACTGGGCAGTGAAATGCATAGTGGTAGAACAGCATTTAATAGCTCAAATATTGTAGTTGTTCATTTCTATGATGATGGTAAGCAGGGCCCTGGGTTCAAGACTTGGCAACACTAATTATTTTTTAGGTTGGAAGGTTGGTATCATGGTTAAGGTGTTTACCTTACAAATGAAAGGTGCAGAGTTTGATTATCACATGGGGTAACTGGCTAGGCTTAAAGTGTCCCACAAGGGCAATTAGCCTAGTAGTAGTCTATGAACCTACAAATGCCCTGATTTCCTCTTGCCTTCTTCATATCTGTCCCAACTCTTCTGGCCGTTTTACATAGAGCTAATCGGAGGAAGTGCACTGAGCAAAACTCTGATCTGTGATATATAACTTTAAGTATCCTGTTTTTTGCTTATTTTTACTAGTTATTGTTTATAGATATTTATAGCACTTTTATTGTCTGCACATACTTTTTACTGTATTTTATAGATATAAACTAATCTGCACGGTTGTACTAAAATTGTTTGCTTCACAGGGACTGATAAATAAGGTTTTTTACTGTCACACTGTTTGTAAATCTTTTCTAGCTAGTTTTTGTTCTGATTTCCTGCCAAGGATTGTATCATATAACCGGTTTGTTTGCAGTTAAAACCATTCTCTAGAGTCTCCTTGCTTTTTTATCTGTTTAAAACTTTCATTTAAAGGCTCACTGCTGTGTTTCTGCTGTGATAAACATTTCTGTAGTGTTTTCTGCCTAAGTAGTGTTAGGTAGTAGCTGGAGCATTGTCCATATTCAGGATTGTCTTCTAGGCCTAGTTGGTTGTTTGCAGAGGCTGTGTGTCTGAGCACATGTTCCAGGCCATCTTAGTTTAGCAAAAAAACATTTTGCATTTCAGTGAGAGTGTAATCATTGGCTGATTGGGTTTACCTGGACTACGGCTTGGAGTAAGCACCTCATTGGTTCTTTCAAGCTTTTTTTAAAGTTGTTTCAAGTTTCAACTTTCTGTTACTTAAGAGGTTACCTTGTGAGTGTTTCTGCCATTTTACACACAGCTAATCAGAGGAAGGGCACTGAGCAAAGCTCTGATCTGTGATATATAACTTTAAGTATACTGTTTTTTGCTTATTTTTACTAGTTATTGCTTATACATATTTATAATACTTTTATTGTCTGCTGCATAATTTTTACAGTATTTTGTAGCTATAAACTAATCTGCACAGTTGAACTAAAAATTTCTGCCTCACAGTGCCTGATAAATAATTTTTTTACTGTCAAACTGTTTAAAAATCTTTTTCTAGCTAACTTTTGTTCTGATTTCCTGGGATGGAGTGTATTATATAACTGGTTTGTTTGCAGTTAAAAGCATTCTCTAGAGTCTCCTTGCTACTTTAACTGTTTAAAACATTCATTTAAAGGCTTACTGCAGTGTTTTCTGCCTAAGTATTGTTAGGTAGTAGCTGAACCATTGTCCATATTCAGGACTGTGTTCTGGTCCTAGTTGGTTATTTGCAGAGGCTGTGTATCTGAGCACATGTTCCAGGCCATCTTAGTTTAGCAAAAAACATTTTGCATTTCAGTGAGACTGTAATGCTTATGGTCATCAGCTGATTGGGTTACCTGAACTACGGCTTGGAGTAAGCACCTCATTGGTTCTTTCAAGCATTTTTTAAGTTGTTTCAGGTTTCAGCTTTCTGTTACTTAAGAGGTTACCTTGTGAGTGTTTCTGCCATTTTACACAGAGCTAATCAGAAGAAGGGCACTGTGCAAACCTCTGATCTGTGATATATAATTTTAAGAATCCTGTTTTTTTGCTTATTTTTACTAGTTATTGCTTATAGATATTTATAGCACTTTTATTCTCCGTTGCATACGTTTTGCTGTATTTTATACCTATAAACTAATCTGTACAGTTGTACTAAAATGTTCTGCCTCGCAGGGCCTGTTAATTGAAGTTTTTACTGTCACACTGTTTGTAAATCTTTTCTAGCTAGTTTTTGTTCTGATTTCCTGCCAAAGAGTGCATCATATAACTAGCTTGTTTGCAGTTAAAAGCATTCTCTAGGTTCTCCTTGCACCTTTTTCTGTTTAAAACTTTGATTTAAAGGCTCACTTCTGTCTGTTTTTATGCCCTGATAACATTTCTGTAGTGTTTTCTGTACTGTTAGGTAGCAGCTGTAGCATTGTCCATATTCAGGCTTATCTTTTGGGCCTAGTTTTTGTTTGCAGATGCTTTGTGTCTGAGCACATGTTGCAGGCCATCTTAGTTTAGCAAAAAACATTTTGCATTTCAGTGAGTGTAATGTTTATGGTCAGTGGCTGATTGGGGTTACTTGTAGTACAGCTTAGAGAAAGTACCTCATTGGTTATTTGGAGCTTTTTAAAACTTGTTTCAAGTTTCAACTTTCTGTTACTTAAGAGGTTACCTTGTGACTGTTTCTGCCATTTTACCCAGAGCTAATCGGAGGAAGGGCCCTTAGCAAAACTCTGATCTGTGATATATATAACTTTAAGTATACTGTTTTTTGCTTATTTTTTACTACTTATTGCTTATAGATATGCATAGCCCTTTTATTGTCTGCTGCATACTTTTTACTGTATTTTATAGCTATAAAGTAATCTGCACGGTTGTACTAAAATGTTCTGCCTCACAGGGCATGATAAATAAGGATTTTACGGTCACTCTGTTTGTAAATCCTTTCTAGCTAGTTTTTGTTCTGATTTCCTGCCATGGAGTGTATAATATAACTGGTTTGTTTATAGTTAAAAGCATTCTCTAGAGTCTTCTTGCTCTTTTATCTGTTTAAACTTTCATTTAAATGCTCACTGATGTTTTTGTGCTGCGGTAAACATTTCTGTAGTGTTTTCTTCCTAAGTAGTGTTAGATAGTAACTGGAGCATTGCCCATATTCAGACTTGTCTCCTAGGCCTAGTTGGTTGTTTGCAAAGGCTGTGTGTCTGAGCAGATGTTCCAGGCCATCTTAGTTTAGCAAAAAACATTTTACATTTCAGTGAGAGTAATGTTTATGGTCAGTGGCTGATTAGGGTTACCTGGAGTACGGCTTGGAGTAAGCACCTCATTGGTTCTTTCGAGCTTTTTTAAACTTGTTTCAAGTTTCAACTTTCTGTTACTTAAGAGGTTACCCACTGACTGCTTCTGCCATTTTACCCAGAGCTAATCGGAGGAAGGACACATAGCAAAACTCTGATCTGTGATATATAACTTTAAGTATCCTCTTTTTTGCTTATTTGTGCTAGTTATTGCTTAAACATATCTACTTGCTAACTCTGTAGGCAAGATTTGGAATTCTCTTCCTGCCAAACTCACTCTTGAACCCTCTCTAACCCAGTTTAAAAAAAACCTCAAACTATACTTTCAAAGGCCCTGGCAATGTCCATGTTCAAAACCTGAGTAACCCTACCCACTGATAAGGATACCTTGCCTAGTTAAATCTGTCAACCAGTCTCTAAATTGTACAAGATCTTATTTTGTTGTTTGTGAAACTGTGTGAAACTGTTACTTATCAAGAGTTTGTAACTGGTAAAATCCCTATATGTGTTAAAGCGCTGGCTACCTAATCTAATTGTGTACCATGTTTTTAAAGGCATGTAACCTGATTTTGTGATTTTTCTAAAAGACTGTAAACTATGTTTTCAATTTGTATCTCTTACTGATGTAACTTATAACTTAGAGCTTTTCTCCCCTGGCGTCTGCTGAAAATGGACATATATCGAGTTGGACTATCCCAGTAAACAAATGTAAAATAAAATTAAAATAAATATCTAAATAAAAGTAAAAATATAACTGGTTTGTTTGCAGTTAAAAGCATTCTCTACAGCCTCCATGCCTTTTTATGTGTTTAAAACTTTCATTTAAAGGCGCACTGCTGTTTTTCTGTTGTGATGAACATTTCTGTAATGTTTTCTGCCTAAGTAGTGTTAGGTAGTAGCTGGAGCATTGTCCATATTCAGGCTTGTCTTCTGGGTCTAGTTGGTTCTTTGCAGGGCTGTGTGTCTGAACACGTTCCAGGCCATCTTAGTTTAGCAAAAACCATTTTGCATTTCAGTGAGAGTTTAATGCTTATGGTCATTGGCTGACTGAGGATACCTGGGCTACGGCTTGGAGTAAGCACCTCATTGGTTCTTTTGAGTTTTTTTAAAGTTGTTTCAAGTTTCAAATTTCTGCTACCTAAGAGGTTATCTTGTATTATTTCTGCCATTTTACACAGAGCTAATCGGAGGAAGGGCACTGAGCAAAACTCTGATCTGTGATATATAACTTTAAGGATGCTGTGTTTTGCTTACTTTTACTAGTTATTGCTTATAGATATTTATATCACTTTTTTCCTGTCTGCTGCATACTTTTTACTGTATTTTGTAGCTATAAACAAATCTGCATGGTTGTACTAAAATTTTCTGCCTCACAGACCCTGATAAATATGTTTTTTACTGTCACACTGTTTGTAAATCTTTTCTAGCTATTTTTTTTCTGATTTCCTGCCAAAGCGTGTGGAATATAACTGTTTTTTTGCAGTTAAAAGAATTCTCTCCATTTTCCTTGCTCCTTTATCTATTTAAAACTTTCATTTAAAGGCTCACTGCTGTTTTTCTGCTGTGATAAACATTTCTGTAGTGTTTTCTGTCTAAGTAGTCTTAGGTAGTAGCTGGAGCATTGCCCATATTCAGGCTTGTCTTCTGGGTCTAGTTGGTTGTTTAGAGAAGCTGTGTGTCTGAGCACATGTTCCAAGCTATCTTTATTTAGCAAAAATAATTTTGCGTTTTAGTGAGAGTGTAATGTTTATTGTCATTGGCTGATTGGGGTTACCTGGACTATGGCTTGGAGTAAGCACCTCATTGGATCTTTTGAGCTTTATTTAAAGTTGTTTCAACTTTCAACTTTTTTTCCATAAGAGGTTACCTTGTGAGTGTTTCTGCCATTTTACAAAGAGCTAATTGGAGGAAGGGCACTGAGCAAAACACTGATCTGTGATATGTAACTTTAAGTATGCTCTTTTTTGCTTACTTTTACTAGTTATTGCTTATATATATTTATATCACTTTTATTGTCTACTGCATACTTTTTGTTATATTTTATAGCTATAAACTAATCTACACAGTTGTACTAAAATATTCTACCTTGCAGGGCCTGATAAATAAGGTTTTTACTGTCACACTGTTTGTAAATCTTTTCTAGCTAGTTTTTGTTCTGATTTCCTGCCAAGGAGTATATCATAACAGCTTATCTCCCACAACCCATGTAAACCTTCATGGTTACACACAACTCATTACCACATCCACTAGAATAAAGAAAACCAATAAAAAGATAGCATCCTGGACTGGATCCTTTTCAACAACCACCCAGACCTGTACAACTCTGGCACCCTCCCAGATGATGTCAGTGACCACTTACTCACTTACATCATCAAACATAAAGCAGACAACCTGCACCAAAGCACCTTCAAATCATTCAGAAACAATAAGAACTTCAATGCCACCCTTTTCCAGAATGAACTCAAAGCATGCAATTGGTTTGTCATAAAGCATTTTCCATTGGATGATGATGTAGCCTACTTTAATTCCAGATTCCTTACTATTCTCAATTCTCATGCTCCTGTTTGCACCCTTAGAACTAAAACTAAAACTGCCCCGTGGCTCTTTAAGGAAACCAAAACCAAAATCATAGCAAAAAATAAAGCATGGGACAAATGGCATATCCCTAAAGACCCACTTGACCAAATCAAATTCCGATAGTTAAGGAATGATACCAAAAAATCTACACTGCTAGAGAAAGAAAAACTCCTACCACTACCTTCAGCAAAAGCATTAAAACAAACCTCAAAGGTTTTGGGCAGGAATTAACAAACTGCTCCACCCTGGTCACTCTTCCACTCTTACTCCATCAGCTTGCAACCTAAAATCCCCTGAGGAAACTGCAAATGTCTTTAATAGTTTCTTTACAGCGACCATCCAATCACTACCTAGCAAACTGGCTCCCATTTTCTCTAACCCTGATTCTTCCCTAGACATCATCCCAATCTTCTTTAATTTCCAGCCTGTTTCTACATCAACCATCAGGTCTCTAATTAATAAATTAAAACCCACTACCCTAGCAGCTGACCTCCTTCCACCAGAATATCTGCAAAAAGTGGCAGACGCCATTGCATACCCTGTCTCCATTATTATAAACTGAACCTTGTCAGAAGCCGCCATCCCCTCGATCTGGAAGATTTCCCATGTTATCCCTCTCCACAAAGGAGGTAACTCACTAGAACTATCAAACTACAGACCAATAGCCATATTGTCACCACTGGCCAAAATAATGGAAAAATGTATTCATAAGCAACTTATGCTCTATTTCACTCAGAATAAGCTATTAGCTAACTCTCAGCACAGCTTCAGGCCAAATCACAGCACCACCTCATCCCTCCTATTCTTTTCTAACTCCATTAACCACAACTGTAATGCTAAAAAGCTAACCGCAGCCCACTTTTTAGATCTCCTTAGCCATTTGACATGGTCAACCATCAATTACTTATCTGCACCCTAACAACATTCTCACTAAATAATCGTGCAATTAAATGGTTCCAATCTTATCTGTCTGGCAGACAACAAACTATACTATGGCAGAACACACTATCTAACCATCTTCCCATTACACTAGCTGCTCCCCAAGGTGCCATACTAGGACCCCTTCTCTTCTCTGTCTTTATGAATGATCTACCCACAGTCACTCCCAAGGCTACCTGCATTCAATACATGGATGACTCCACTCTAATCTGTGCAGGCTCCTTCACAGCTGATCTTATGACACTAACCCAAAATACTTTTAACATTGTTGAAAAATGGTTTGTAGACTGTCAGCTTATCCTAAACCCTAACAAAACTAAGCTGCTTATTTTTCCTCTACTTGCAAGCCCTCCTCTCCGTTCTTTACTGTAAAATCCAACAATGGCACACTGATATCCCCAGATGTGCACACCAAACTCTTAGGAGTCACAATTGATAATACCCTAAAATATGATACCCATGTCAATCAAGCTATCAAAACTGTTAACAAAAAACTAGGCTCCCTCTGCAGGATCAAACCTTTCCTCACTCCACTCACCAGAATTTCTGTGGCTCTCTCCCACTTACTGTCTACTCTTCTCTATGCCTCCCCCCTATTCACCAACTTGAATAAAACCACTCTTAGCAAACTCGCTAGCTGCTTCAACCATATTGCTAGATTTGCTGCAGGTATGACCTGTAGGACACACCACTGCCTCAACTTAACTCAACTTGGGTGGCTTGAATGGACTAGTCTACTGCAATACAACCAACTGATTATTGCCCACAAAGTTCTTAATCACCCTGATAAGAGAACTGCACTAAATAAAATGAATAACCCCTACAGTAACCTAAGATCACTTTGTTCTGCAAAAATGTGGCTGGGGACTCTCTATTTGCTAACTCAGTAGGCAAGATTTGGAATTCTCTTCCTGATGAACTCACTCTTGAACCCTCTCTAACCCAGCTTTAAAAAAGTCTCAAACTATAATTTCAAAGGCATTGGCAATGTCCATGTTCAAAACCTGACTAACCCTACCCACTTATAAGGATACTTTACCTAGTTAAATCTGTCAGACAGTCTCTAAATTGTACAATATCTTATCTTGTTACTTGTGAACCTGTTACTTATCAAGAGTTCGCAACTGGTAAAATCCCTATATGCATTAAACTTCTAGTTACATAATCTAATTGTGTGCCATGTTTTTAAAGGCATGTAACATGATTTTTTGATTTTTCTAAAACACTGTAAACTATATTTTCAATTTGTATCTGTTACTAATGTAACTTATAACTTGGAGCTTTTCTCCTCGGGCCATAACTGAAAATAGACATATATCAAGTCAGACTATCCTGGTAAACAAATGTAAAATAAAATAAAAAAAAAAAATAAAAATATAATTGGTTTGTTTGAAGTTAAAAGCATTCTCTAGAGTCTCCTTGCTCCTTTATCTGTTCATAACTTTCATTTAAAGGCTCACTGCTGTTTTTCTGCTATGATAACCAAACACATAAACACACAAAAACATACTCGGAGGCTCTAAATAAAAATCCGCCTAAGCAGCAGAGACCTCCAAAGCAGACACCCAAGCAACCACTACCCCAAAACAAAACACGTGCAACACATAGCTCACAAAGCCAGTGTGCCGAACAGTCATAGCCCTTAAGGCTAAACAACACACCTGATACACTTGTAATAGGTGACTCTATCATCAGGCACACTGACGTCCCGCTCACCAGGCTGAACAAGGAGAAGGTCACGGTGAGCTGCCTGTCGGGTGCTAGGATCCGCCACCTAACACAAGCACTCAGGTCACTCCAAGGCAAGTACAAATATGACTTGGTCATTGTCCATACTGGTGTGAATGACCTGAGACATACTGCCCTGGACTACATGAAAAGAGACATAGAGGAGCTCTCTGAGCATGTAGCCCAGGCCGGTATGACCCTGACCTTGAGTAGCATCTTACCCTTGCCAAGAATGATGCCACAATATGAAGACAAGATGATCAATTTCAACAATTGGCTTAAGTATTGGTGTCATTCAAAGGGGATCCAATGCCTGTCAGACTGGGATGACATGCTCGACAAGCCACGATGCTTCGCTAGGGATGGCTTGCACCTGTCACCCCTGGGTTTTCGGATATTGGCAAAGGCTCTTGCTTCCCCCATAGTGTCTTTTTTAGGCAAGGCTCAAAAGACAAACCCACCTCCATAGGTATCACAAGGGATAAGAAACTAAGAGTAATGCTACTCAACGCCAGAAGTCTAAACCTCAAGATGCACGCACTCGAAACTCTCTTTAGCATGGAGAACATCGATATCTGTGCAGTAACAGAAACCTGGTTCAGGGCTCCCGAGAGCACCCCAGCACTACCAGGTTATATCTCATACCACGCTTTTTGGCCTCAAAACTTGGATCGAACCACAAAAGGAGGGGGAGTATCAATATTCGTCAAAGATACCCACACCTCCAGGTTGGTGGCACAGCACGAAGCATCAGAGACTATCCATGTGCAACTAACAGTGGGTAAAACTGCCTTCCAGTTTATAGCCTGCTACAGACCACCCTCCCAAACCCAGGAACCCCACTCGGCCTTCCTGAAGTACACTGGAAAATATGAAGGTCTCTCCAAACACCATTATATTGGGCGACTTCAACTACCCAAACATAGACTGGGAGCATTACTCTAGCTCCAACACCCTAGCCCAAAGGTTCCTAGAATTTATAAACTCAAATGCTATGGAACAACTTGTTACCACTCCCACAAGAGGGGAAAACATACTGGACCTGATCATCACCAACATGGGGACTCTATGCTCCATATCAGAAGTGTATCCCTCATTGGTAATATCAGACTATAAACTAATCTCACTGGATATTCACATCCCAACCCCACCCCCTGCCCAGAAAACTACAGTGAAAAACTTTTCTAAAGCAAATTTTACACTCCTTAAAACCGAGGTGGAATCCTTCAAAGCCCCCGAGCCTGTGGAAAATATGGCCCAGACCGCAGAATCCTTTATAAACGCATTCTATGAACACCTTCAGGAATGCATTAATTATGCAATCCCAAATAAAACCAAGACCCAATCCTCCAAAGGCAGACGTCCTGTCTGGTGGACCCCAGCCATATACAAACTATACAATAGAAGGAGGAAGCTACTACATGATAGAGCAAAATCCCAAAAAGGGAAGGCATCTCTGATCAGTATTAGCAAAAAACTACGGGCACTCATAAAATCGTCTAAGGCCAGCTTCGAGAGAAAAATTGCACAGGACATTAAGGATAATCACAAGGCTTTCTTTAGTTATGTTAGGAACCTGGGTGGGAATTCCCAGATATGCTCAGAATTAGTCCAAAATGACAAAAAATACATCAAACCCACAGACATTGCCAACATCCTAGCTGACAGGTTCAGTGCAAACTTCTCCCCCCCCTCCCCACCAAAAGGGCAAATATCTATCCTAGCAGACTGCTGCCCCCCTGACATCTCAGATGCTCAGGTAAGAGCCGCCCTCTCCAAAGCAAAAAACACAGCATCAGTGGGACCAGATGGTGTCCCGGGCTGCATCCTACATGAACTCCAAGAAGAGCTAAGCCCAAACATAAAACTACTGTTCAATCTCAGCCTTACTACAGGATATGTACGCAAAGAGTGGCGTACAGCAACAGTGGTCCCTCTCCACAAAGGTGGTGCCTCAACAGATCCTGGAAACTATCGCCACATAAGCCTGACTAGCTTGGTCTGCAAAGCTATGGAAAGGATCATCATGGACCTCATAAATAAAAATATTGGGGACCTACAGACACTGGATCCTACCCAGTTCGGCTTTGTTAAGGGCAGATCCTGCTTCTTAAACCTGGTCAATTTCTTTGAAACAGTCACCAAGGCCATTGACGAGGGGAAGGTGGTCCACATAGCCTACCTGGACCTCGCAAAAGCCTTTGATACAATACCCCACTCGGGCACTATAGATAAGCTCACCAGCTTAAATATAAACCTCTATGTCACTAGATGGGTTGCAAACTGGCTCAAGGACAGAACCCACATGGTTAGAATTGCTGGCGCCATGTCAGACTCCAAACCAGTTACAAGTGGCATCCCACAAGGCTCAGTCCTGGGACCTCTCTTGTTCGGTATATATTTCTCGGAGATACAGGCCAACACGGAAGGACTGTGGCTGACCAAGTTCGCAGATGACTGCAAACTGGGTTCCATAATCGACTCTCCAGCCGACACAAGCATCCTCCAAAAGGGCCTCATAGAAACAGACAACTGGTGCCAGAGCCATGGCCTCAAGCTAAATACCAAAAAGTGTATAGTCATCCTCTTTGGCAAAAACAAAGTGCCCACAAATTACCACATAGGTGGTAATCCATTAAGTTCAGAAGAAGTAATTAGGGACCTGGGGACCCAAGTTGATAGCAATCTCTCATTTGACAACCACGTGGCCAAAGTGGTTAGAAAAACATTTTATATAGCCCACCTAATCATGAAGGGATTCACATCTAGATCAGGGGAGGTCATCGTGCCTCTTTACTCATCCCTCATCAGGCCCATAATTGAGTACAATGCCCCTTTTGGGATGTACCTTACCAGACACCTGCAGCAACTGGAAAGACCCCAAAAGTACCTCACCAAGAGGATCAAAGGGCTCAAACAGATGCCATATGCTGCCCGGTTAAAGAAACTCCAGCTCTACTCAGTGGCATACCACCTGCTTAGAGGCGATCTGTGCCTGACGTATAAAGCCATGTCCAACCCGGAATTAATGGACATGCTGCACCTCAGAAAATCCAAATCCCATCAAGCTATGCACTCGAGAGACTTGAACCTCAGCACTGAAATAAATAGGACATGCTGGAGAGACAGATTCATAACCCAGAGGCTCCATTCACTCTGGAATAAAATCCCAGTCCAGGTTAGGCAGAGTCCCTCATTGACTCTCTTCAAGAGGAATCTTGATGAGTGTATGGGAGATCGGAGGTTTACCCTGGGTATCACTTCTGTGTCACTGTTAGACAGAGGCACAGTATACTAACCTCGAAAAAGGGCATAGCAAAATTAATTTAAAATGGGTGGCGAAAGCCAAACACACTCTGGCTAGGCTTATAAATGCCCTAGGGCAGATAGCCTAGTATGAACCTATGAACCTATGAACCTATAAACATTTCTGTAGTGTTTTCTGCCTAAGTAGTGTTAGGTATTAGCTGGAGCATTGTCCATATTCAGGCTTCTTTTCTGGGCCAAGTTGGCTGTTTGCAGAGGCTGTGTGTCTGAGCACCTGTTCCAGAACATCTTAGTTTAGCAAAAAACATTTTGCATTTCAGTGAGAGTGTAATGCTTATGGTCATTGGTTGATTGGGGTTACCTGGACTATGGCTTGGAGCAAGCACTTCACTGGTTCTTTCAAGCTTTTTTTAAAAGTAGTTTCAAGTTTCAACTTTCTGTTACTTAAGAGGTTACTTTGTGAGTGTTTCTGCCATTTTACACAGAGCTAATCAGAGGAAGGGCACTGAGCAAAGCTCTGATCTTTGATATATAACTTTAAGTATACTGTTTTTTGCTTATTTTTACTAGTTATTGCTTATAAATATTTATAGCACTTTTATTGTCTGCTGAATAGTTTTTATAATATTTTATAGCTATAAACTAATCTGCACAGTTGTACTAAAATTTTCTATATCACAGTGCCTGATAAATAAGGTTTTTACTGTCAAACTGTTTAAAAATCTTTTCTAGCTAACTTTTGTTCTGATTTCCTGGGATGGAGTGTATCATATAACTGAATTGTTTGCAGTTAAAAGCATTCTCTAGAGTCTCCTTGCTACTTTATCTGTTAAAACATTCATTTAAAGGCTTACTGCAGTGTTTTCTGCCTAAGTATTGTTAGGTAGTAGCTGGACCATTGTCCATATTCAGGCCTGTGTTCTGGTCCTGGTTGGTTATTTGCAGAGGCTGTGTATCTGAGCACATGTTCCAGGCCATCTTAGTTTAGCAAAAAAAAATTTGCATTTCAGTGAGACTGTAATGCTTATGGTCATTGGCTGATTGGGTTACCTGGACTACGGCTTGGAGTAAGCACCACATTGGTTCTTTCAAGCTTTTTTTAAGTTGTTTCAAGTTTCAGCTTTCTGTTACTTAAGAGGTTACCTTGTGAGTGTTTCTGCCATTTTACACAGAGCTAATCAGAGGAAGGGCACTGAGCAAACCTCTGATCTGTGATATATAATTTTAAGAATCCTGTTTTTTGTTTATTTTTACTAGTAATTGCTGATAGATATTTATCAGTTTTATTCTCTGTTGCATACTTTTTACTGTATTTTATACCTATAAACTAATCTTCACAGTTGTACTAAAATATTCTTCCTCGCAGGGCCTTATAATTGAGGTTTATACTGTCATACTGTTTGTAAATCTTTTCTAGCTAGTTTTTGTTCTGATTTCCTGACAAAGAGTACATCATATAACTGGTTTGTTTGCAGTTAAAAGCATTCTATAGATTCTCCTTGCACATTTTTCTGTTTAAAACTTCCATTTAAAGGCTCACTTCTGTTTTTCTGCTGTGATAAACATTTCTGTAGTGTTTTCTGTAGTGTTAGGTAGCAGCTGTAGCATTGTTCATATTCAGGCTTGTATTTTGGGCCTAGTTGTTGTTTGCAGATGCTTTGTGTCTGAGCACATGTTGCAGGCCATCTTAGTTTAGCAAAAACCATTTTGCATTTCTGTGAGTATAAACTTTATGGTCAGTGGCTGATTGTGGATACCTGGAGTATGGCTTAGAGTAAGCACCTCATTGGTTATTTTGAGCTTTTTTAAACTTGTTTCAAGTTTCAACTTTCTGTTACTTAAGAGGTTACCTTGTGACTGTTTCTGCCATTTTACCCAGAGCTAATCGGAGGAAGGGCCCTTAGCAAAACTCTGATCTGTGATATATAACTTTAAGTATCCTATTTTTTGCTTATTTTTTACTAGTTATTGATTATAGATATTTATAGCCCTTTTATTGTCTGCTGCATACTTTTTACTGTATTTTATAGCTATAAACTAATCTTCACAGTTGTACTAAATTTTTCTGCCTCACAGGCCATGATAAATAAGGTTTTTACTGTCACTCTGTTTGTAAATCCTTTCTGGCTAGTTTTTGTTCTGATTTCCTGCCATGGAATGTGTCATATAACTGATTTGTTTATAGTTAAAAGCATTCCATAGGGTCTTCTTGCTCTTTTATCTGTTTAAAACTTTCATTTAAATGCTCACTGATGTTTTTTTTTTGCTGTGGTAAACATTTTTGCAGTGTTTTCTGCCTAAGTAGTGTTAGGTAGTAGCTGGAGCATTGTCCATATTCAGACTTGTCTTCTGGGCCTAGTTGGTTGTTTGCAGAGGCTGTGTACCTGAGCACATGTTCCAGGCCATCTTAGTTTAGCAAAAACCATTTTGCATTTCAGTGAGAGTAATGTTTATGGTCAGTGGCTGATTGGGGTTACCTGGAGTACGGCTTGGAGTAAGCACCTTATTGGTTCTTTTGAGCTTTTTTAAACTTGTTTCAAGTTTCAACTTTCTGTTACTTAAGAGGTTACCCACTGACTGTTTCTGCCATTTTACCCAGAGCTAATCAGAGGAAGGGCACGTAGGAAAACTCTGATCTGTGATATATAACTTTAAGTATCCTGTTTTTTTTGCTTATTTGTAGTAGTTATTGCTTATACATATCTATTTGCTAACTCTGTAAGCAAGCTTTGGAATTCTCTTCCTGCCAAACTCACTCTTGAACCCTCTCTAACCTAGTCTAAAAAAAACTCAAACTATACTTTCAAAGGCACTGGCAATGTCCATGTTCAAAACCTGAGTAACCCTCCCCACTGATAAGGATACCTTGCCTAGTTAAATCTGTCAACCAGTCTCTAAATTGTACAATGTTTTACTTTGTTGTTTGTGAAACTGTGTGAAACTGTTACTTATCAATACTTTGTAACTGGTAAAATCCTTATATGTGTTAAAGTGCTGGTTACCTAATCTAATTGTGTACCATGTTTTTAAAGGCATGTAACCCGACTTTGTGATTTTTCTAAAAGACTGTAAACTATGTTTTCAATTTGTATCTCTTACTAATGTAACTTATAACTTGGAGCTTTTCTCCCCGGGCTTCTGCTGTAAATGGACATATATCGAGTCGGACTATCCCCATAAACAAATGTAAAATAAAATTAAAATAAATAAATAAATAAAAATAAAAATATAACTGGTTTGTTTGCAGTTAAAATCATTCTCTACAGCCTCCGTGCTTTTTTTATGTGTTTAAAACTTTCATTTAAAGGCTCACTGCTGTTTCTCTGCTGTGATGAGCATTTTTGTAGTGTTTTCTGCCTAAGTAGTGTTAGGTAGTAGCTGGAGCATTGTCCATGTTCAGGCTTGTCTTCTGGGTCTAGTTGGTTCTTTGCAGGGCTGTGTGTCTGAGCACATTCCAGGCCATCTTAGTTTAGCAAAAAACATTTTGCATTTCAGTGAGAGTTTAATGATTATGGTCATTGGCTGATTGAGGATACCTTGGCTACAGCTTGGAGTAAGCACCTCATTGGTTCTTTTGAGTTTTTTTAAAGTTGTTTCAAGTTTCAACTTTCTGCTACCTAAGAGGTTATCTTGTATTATTACTGCCATTTTACACAGAGCTAATCGGAGGAAGGGCACTGAGCAAAACTCTGATCTGTGATTTATAACTTTAAGGATGCTGTGTTTTGCTTACTTTTGCTAGTTATTGCTTATATTTATATCACTTTTTTTGCTGTCTGCTGCATACTTTTTACTGTATTTTATAGCTATAAACTAATCTGCATGGTTGTACTAAAATTGTCTGCCTCCCAGGGCCTGATAAATATGGTTTTTGCTGTCACACTGTTTGTAAATCTTTTCTAGCTATTTTTTTTCTGATTTCCTGCCAAGGCGTGTATAATATAACTGGTTTGCTTGCAGTTAAAAGCATTCTCTACATTTTCCTTGCTCCTTTATCTATTTAAAACTTTCATTTAAAGGCTCACTGCTGTTTTTCTCCTGTGATAAACATTTCTGTAGTGTTTTCTGTCTAAGTAGTGTTAGGTAGTAGCTGGAGCATTGCCCAAATTCAGGCTTGTCTTCTGGGTCTAGTTGGTTGTTTAGAGAAGCTGTGTGTCTGAGCACATGTTCCAAGCTATCTTTATTTAGAAAAAATCATTTTGCATTTTAGTGAGAGTGTAATGTTTATTGTCATTGGCTGATTGGGGTTACCTGGACTACGGCTTGGAGTAAGCACCTCTTTGGTTCTTTCGAGCTTTACTTAAGGCTGTTTCAACTTTCAACTTTCTTTTCCGTAATAGGTTACCTTGTGAGTGTTTCTGCCATTTTACACAGAGCTAATTGGAGGAAGGGCACTGAGCAAAACACTGATCTGTGATATATAACTTTAAGTATGCTCTTTTTTGCTTACTTTTACTAGTTATTGCTTATATATATTTATATCACTTTTATTGTCTACTGCATACTTTTTATTGTATTTTATAGCTATAAACTAATCGACACAGTTGTACTAAAATATTCTGCCTCGCAAGGCCTGATAAATAAGGTTTTTACTGTCACACTGTTTGTAAATCTTTTCTGGCTAGTTTTTGTTCTGATTTCCTGCCAAGGAGTGTATCATAACAGCTTATCTCCCACAACACATGTAAATCTTCATGGTTACACACAACTCTTTACCACATCCACTAGAATAAAGAAAACCAATAAAAAGATAGCATCTTGGATTGGATCCTTATCAACAACCACCCAGACCTGTACAACTGTGGCACCCTCCCAGATGATGTGAGTGACCACTTACTCACTTACATCATCAAACATAAAGCAGACAACCTGCACCAAAGCACCTTCAAATCATTCAGAAACAATAAGAACTTCAATGCCACCCTTTTCCAGAATGAACTCAAAGCATGCAATTGGTTTGTCCTAAAGCATTTGCCATTGGATGATAATGTAGCCTACATTAATTCCAGATTCCTTACTATTCTCAATTCTCATGCTCCTGTTTGCACCCTTAGAGCTATAACTAAAACTGCCCCGTGGCTCTCTAAGGAAACCAAAACCAAAATCATAGCAAGAAATAAAGCATGGGACAAAAGGCATATCCCTAAAGACCCACTTGACCAAATCAAATTACGATAGTTAAGGAATGATACCAAAAAATCTACACTGCTAGAGAAAGGAAAACTCCTACCACCACCTTCAGCAAAAGCATTAAAACAAACCTCAAAGGTTTTGGGCAGGAATTAACAAACTGCTCCACCCTGGTCACTCTTCCACTCTTACTCCATCAGCTTGCAACCTAAAATCCGCTGAGGAAACTGCAAATGTCTTTAACAGTTTATTTACAGCGACCATCCAATCACTACCTAGCAAACTGGCTCCCATTTTTTCTAACCCTGATTCTTCCCTAGACATCACCCCAATCTTCTTTAATTTCTAGCCTGTTTCTACATCAACTATCAGATCTCTAATTAATAAATTAAAACCCACTACCCTAGCTGCTGACCTCCTTCCACCAGAATATCTGCTATCTGCAAAATGTGGCAGATGCCATTGCATACCCTGTCTCCATTATTATAAACTGAACCTTGTCAGAAGCCACCATCCCCTCAATCTGGAAGATTTCCCATGTTATCCCTCTCCACAAAGGAGGTAACTCACTAGAACTATCAAACTACAGACCAATAGCCATATTGTCACCACTGGCCAGAATAATGGAAAAATGTATTCATAAGCAATTTATGCTCTATTTCACTCAGAATAAGCTATTAGCTAACTCTCAGCACAGCTTCAGGCCAAATCACAGCACCACCTCACCCCTCCTATTCTTTTCTAACTCCATTAACCACAACTGTAATGCTAAAAAGCTAACCACAGCCCACTTTTTAGATCTCCTTAAGCCATTTCACATGGTCAACCATCAATTACTTATCTGTACCCTAACAACATTCTCACTAAATAATCATGAAATTAAATGGTTCCAATCTTATCTGTCTGGCAGACAACAAGCTATACTATGGCAGAACACACTATCTAACCATCTTCCCATTACACTAGCTGCTCCCCAAGGTTCCATACTAGGACCCCTTCTCTTCTCTGTCTTTATGAATGATCTACCCACAGTCACTCCCAAGGCTACCTGCATTCAATACATGGATAACTCAACTCTACTCTGTGCAGGCTCCTTCACAGCTGATCTTATGACACTAAACCAAAATACTTTTAACATTGTTGAAAAATGGTTTGTAGACTGTCAGCTTATCCTAAACCCTAACAAAACTAAGCTGCTTATTTTTCCTCTACTTGCAAGTCCTCCTCTCCATTCTTTACTATAAAATTCAACAATGGCACACTGATATCCCCAGATGTGCACACCAAACTCCTGGGAGTCACAATTGATAATACCCTAAAATATGATACCCATGTCAATCAAGCTATCAAAACTGTTAACAAAAAACTAGGCTCCCTTTGTAAGATCAAACCTTTCCTCACTCCACTCACCAGAATTTCTGTGTCTCTCTCCCACTTACTGTCTACTCTTCTCTATGCCTCCCCCCTATTCACCAACTTGAATAAAACCACTCTTAGCAAACTCGCTAGCTGCTTCAACCATATTGCTAGATTTGCTGCAGGTACGACCTATAGGACACACCACTGCCTCAACTTAACTTGGGTGTCTTGAATGGACTAGTCTACTGCAATACAACCAACTGATTATTGCCCACAAAGTTCTTAATCACCCTATTAAGACAACTGCACTAAATAAAATGAATAACCCCTACAGTAACCTAAGGTCACTTTGTTCTGCCAATAAAATGCTTTTTTAAACCTCCAAAAGCAAAAATGTGACTGGGGACTCTCTATTTGCTAACTCAGTAGGCAAGATTTGGAATTCTCTTACTGATGAACTCACTCTTGAACCCTCTCTAACCCAGCTTTAAAAGTCTCAAACTATAATTTCAAAGGCATTGGCAATGTCCATGTTCAAAACCTGACTAACCCTACCCACTTATAAGGATACTTTACCTAGTTAAATCTGTCAGCCAGTCTCTAAATTGTACAATATCTTATATTGTTACTTGTGACACTGTTACTTATCAAGAGTTTGCAACTGGTAAAATCCCTATATGCGTTAAACTTCTAGTTACATAATCTAATTGTGTGCCATGTTTTTAAAGGCATGTAACCTGATTTTGTGATTTTTCTAAAAGACTGTAAACTATATTTTCAATTTGTATCTGTTACTAATGTAACTTATGTAACTTATAACTTGGAGCTTTTCTCCTCGGGCCGTAACTGAAAATAGACATATATCAAGTCAGACTATCCAGGTAAACAAATGTAAAATAAAATAAAAAAAAATAAATAAAAATATAATTGGTTTGTTTGAAGTTAAAAGCATTCTCTAGAGTCTCCTTGTTCCTTTATCTGTTCAAAACTTTCATTTAAAGGCTCACTGCTGTTTTTCTGCTATGATAACCAAACACATAAACACACAAAAACATACTCAGAGGCTCTAAATAAAAACCTGCCCAAGCAGCAGAGACCTCCAAAGCAGACACCCAAGCAACCACTACCCCAAAACAAAATACGTGCAACACATAGCTCACAAAGCCAGTGTGCCGAACAGTCACAGCCCTTAAGGCTAAACAACACACCTGATACACTTGTAATAGGTGATTCTATCGTCAGGCACACTGACGTCCCACTCACCAGGCTGAACAAGGAGAAGGTCATGATGAGCTGCCTGTCGGGTGCTAGGATCTGCCACATAACACAAGCACTCAGGTCACTCCAACGCAAGTACAAATATGACTCAGTCATTGTCCATGCTGGTGTGAATGACTTGAGATGTACTTCCCTGGACTACATGAAGAGAGACATAGAGGAGCTCTCTGAGCATGTAGCCCAGGCCGGTATGACCCTGACCTTGAGTAGCATCTTACCCTCACCAAGAATGATGCCACAATATGAAGACAAGATGATCAATTTCAACAATTGGCTAAAGTATTGGTGTCATTCAAAGGGGATCCAATGCCTGTCAGCCTGGGATGACATGCTCGACAAGCCACGATGCTTCGCTAGGGACGGCTTGCACCTGTCACCCCTGGGCTTTCGGATATCGGCAAAGGCTCTTGCTTCCCCCATAGTGCCTTTTTTAGGCAAGGCTCAAAGGACAAACCCACCTCCATAGGTATCACAAGGGATAAGAAACTAAGAGTAATGCTACTCAACGCCAGAAGTCTAAACCTCAAGATGCATGCACTCGAAACTCTCCTTAGCATGGAGAACATCAATATCTGTGCAGTAACAGAAACCTGGTACAAGGCTCCCAAGAGCACCCCAGCACTACCAGGTTATACCTCATACCATGCTTTTCAACCTCAAAACGTGGACCAAACCACAAAATGAGGGGGAGTATCAATATTCATCAAAGATACCCACACCTCCAGGTTGGTGGCACAGCACGAAGCATCAGTGACTATCCATGTGCAACTAACAGTGGGTAAAACTGCCTTCCAGTTTATAGCTTGCTACAGACCACCCTCCCAAACCCAGGAACCCCACTTAGCCTTCCTGAGTACACTGGAAAATATGAAGGTCTCTCCAAACACCATTATATTGGGCGACTTCAACTACCCAAACATAGACTGGGAGCATTACTCTAGCTCCAACACCCTAGCCCAAAGGTTCCTAGAATTTATAAACTCAAATGCTATGGAACAACTTGTTACCACTCCCACAAGAGGGGAAAACATACTGGACCTGATCATCACCAACATGGGGACTCTATGCTCCAGACAAGAAGTGTATCCCTCATTGGTAAGATCAGACCATAAACTAATCTCACTGGATATTCACATCCCAACCCCACCCCCTGCCCAGAAAACCACAGTGAAAAACTTCTCTAAAGCAAATTTCACACTCCTCAAAACCGAGGTGTAATCCTTCAAAGCCCCCGAGCCTGTGGAAAATACGGCCCAGACCACAGAATCCTTTATAAATGCATTCTATGAACACCTTCAGGAATGCATGGATCATGCAATCCCAAATAAAACCAAGACCCAATCCTCCAAAGGCAGACATCCTGTCTGGTGGACCCCAGCCATATACAAACTATACAATAGAAGGAGGAAGCTACTACATGATAGAGCAAAATCCTAAAAAGGGACGGCATCTCTGATCAGTATTAACAAAAAACTACGGGCACTCATAAAATTGTCTAAGGCCAGCTTCGAGAGAAAAATTGCACAGGACACTAAGGATAATCACAAGGCTTTCTTTAGTTATGTTAGGAACCTGGGTGGGAATTCCCAGATATGCTCAGAATTAGTCCAAAATGACAAAAAATACATCAAACCCACAGACATTGCCAACATCCTAGCTGACAGGTTCAGCGCAAACTCCCCCCCCCACCAAAAGGGCAAATATCTATCCCAGCAGAGTGCTGCCCCCCCTGACATCTCAGATGCTCAGGTAAGAGCCACCCTCTCCAAAGCAAAAAACACAGCATCAATGGGACCAGACGGTGTCCCGGGCTGCATCCTACATGAACTCCAAGAAGAGCTAAGCCCAAACATAAAACTACTGTTCAATCTCAGCCTTACTACAGGATATGTACCCAAAGAGTGGCGTACAGCAACAGTGGTCCCTCTCCACAAAGGTGGTGCCTCAATGGATCCTGGAAACTATCGCCCCATAAGCCTGACTAGCTTGGTCTGCAAAGCTATGGAAAGGATCATCATGGACCTCATAAATAAAGATATTGGGGACCTACAGACACTGGATCCTACCCAGTTTGGCTTTGTTAAGGGCAGATCCTGTCTCTTAAACCTGGTTGATTTCTTTGAAACAGTCACCAAGGCCATTGACGAGGGGGAGGTGATCCACACAGCCTACCTGGACCTTGCAAAAGCCTTTGATACAATACCCCACTCGGGCACTATAGATAAGCTCACCAGCTTAAATATAAACCCCTATGTCACTAGATGGGTTGCAAACTGGCTCAAGGACAGAACCCACATGGTTAGAATTGCTGGAGCCATGTCAGACTCCAAACCAGTTACAAGAGGCGTCCCACAAGGCTCAGTCCTGGGCTCACTCTTGTTCGGTATATATTTCTCGGAGGTACAGGCCAACACGGAAGGACTGCGGCTGACCAAGTTCGCAGATGACTGCAAACTGGGCGCCATAATCAACTCTCCAGCTGACACAAGCATCCTCCAAAAGGGCTTCATACAAACAGACAACTGGTGCCAGAGCCATGGCCTCAAGCTAAATGCCAAAAAGTGTATAGTCATCCCCTTTGGCAAAAACAAAGTGCCCACAAATTACCACATAGGTGGTAATCCATTAAGTACAGAAGAAGTAATTAGGGACCTGGGGATCCAAGTTGATAGCAATCTCTCATTTGACAACCACGTGGCCAAAGTGGTTAGAAAAACATTTTATATAGCCCACCTAATCATGAAGGGATTCACATCTAGATCAGGGGAGGTCATCGTGCCTCTTTACTCATCCATCATCAGGCCCATAATTGAGGACAATGCCCCTTTTGGGATGTACCTTACAAGACACCTGCAGCAACTGGAAAGACCCCAAAAGTACCTCACCAAGAGGATCAAAGGGCTCAAACAGATGCCATATGCTGCCCGGTTAAAGAAACTCCAGCTCTACTCAGTGGCATACCGCCTGCTCAGAGGCGATCTGTGCCTGACGTATGAAGCCATGTCCAACCCAGAATTAATGGACATGCTGCACCTCAGAAAATCCAAATCCCATTGAGCTACGTGCTCGAGAGACTTGAACCTCAGCACTGAAATAAATAGGACATGCTGGGGGACAGATTCATAGCCCAGAGGCTCCCTTCACTCTGGAATAAAATCCCAGTCCAGGTTAGGCAGAGTCCCTCGTTGACTCTCTTCAAGAGGAATCTTGATGAGTGGATGGGAGATCGTAGGTTTACCCCAGGTATCACTTCTGTGTCACTGTTAGACAGAGGCACAGTATACCAACCTCGAAAAAAGGCATAACAAAATTAGTTTAAAATGGGTGGCGAAAGCCAAACACACTGTGGCTAGGCTTATAAATGCCCTAGGGCAGATAGCCTAGTATGAACCTATGAACCTATAAACATTTCCGTAGTGTTTTCTGCCTAAGTAGTGTTAGGTATTAGCTGGAGCATTGTCCATATTCAGGTTTCTTTTCTGGGCCAAGTTGGCTGTTTGCAGAGGCAGTGTGTCTGAGCACCTGTTCCAGAACATCTTAGTTTAGCAAAAAACATTTTGCATTTCAGTGAGAGTGTAATGCTTATGGTCATTGGTTGATTGGGGTTACCTGGACTATGTCTTGGAGCAAGCACCTCACTGGTTCTTTCAAGCAAGTAGTTTCAAGTTTCAACTTTCTGTTACTTAAGAGGTTACCTTGTGAGTGTTTCTGCCATTTTACACAGAGCTAATCAGAGGAAGGGCACTGAGCAAAGCTCTGATCTGTAATATATAACTTTAAGTATACTGTTTTTTTGCTTATTTTTACTAGTTATTGCTTATAAATATTTATAGCACTTTTATTGTATGCTGCATAGTTTTTATAGTATTTTATAGCTATAAACTAATCTGCACAGTTGTACTAAAATTTTCTATCTCACAGTACCTGATAAATAAGGTTTTTACTGTCAAACTGTTTAAAAATCTTTTCTAGCTAACTTTTGTTCTGATTTCCTGGGATGGAGTGTATCATATAACTGATTTGTTTGCAGTTAAAAGCATTCTCTAGAGTTTCCTTGCTACTTTATATCTGTTTAAAACATTCATTTAAAGGCTTACTGCAGTGTTTTCTGCCTAAGTATTGTTAGGTAGTAGCTGGACCATTGTCCATATTCAGGCCTGTGTTCTGGTCCTGGTTGGTTATTTGCAGAGGCTGTGTATCTGAGCACATGTTCCAGGCCATCTTAGTTTAGCAAAAAACATTTTGCATTTCAGTGAGACTGTAATGCTTATGGTCATTGGCTGATTGGGTTACCTGGACTACGGCTTGGAGTAAGCACCTCATTGGTTCTTTCAAGCTTTTTTTAAGTTGTTTCAAGTTTCAGCTTTCTGTTACTTAAGAGGTTACCTTGTGAGTGTTTCTGCCATTTTACACAGAGCTAATCAGGGGAAGGGCACTGAGCAAACCTCTGATCTGTGATATATATATAATTTTAAGAATCCAGTTTTTTGCTTATTTTTACTAGTAATTGCTTATAGATATTTATCAGTTTTATTCTCTGTTGCATACTTTTTACTGTATTTTATACCTATAAACTAATCTTCACAGTTGTACTAAAATATTCTGCCTCGCAGGGCCTGATAATTGAGGTCTATACTGTCATACTGTTTGTAAATCTTTTCTTGCTAGTTTTTGTTCTGATTTCCTGCCAAAGAGTGCATCATATATCTGGTTTGTTTGCAGTTAAATGCATTCTCTAGATTCTCCTTGCACATTTTTCTGTTTAAAACTCCCTGCCAAGGGGTGTATCATATAACTGGTTTGTTTGCAGTTAAAGGCATTCTTTAGAGTCTCCTTGCTCCCTTATCTGTTTAAACCATTTTGCATTTCAGTGAGAGTGTAATGTTTATGGTCATTGGCTGATTGGGGTTACCTGTACTACGGCATGGAGTAAGCACCTCGTTGGTTCTTTAGAGCTATTTTTAAAGTTGTTTCAAGTTTCAACTTTCTCTTACTTAAGAGGTTACCTTGTGAGTTTTTTTGCCATTTTACACAGAGCTAATTGGAGGAAGAGCACTGAGCAAAACTCTGATCTGTGATATATAACTTTTAAATATTCTGTTTTTTTGATTATTTTTACTAGTTGTTGCTTATAGATATTTATAGTACTTTTATTGTGTGCTGCATATTTTTTACTTTATTTTATTCATTCACCAACTTGAATAAAACCACTCTTAGCAAACTCGCTAGCTGCTACAACCATATTGCTAGATTTGCTGCAGGTATGACCTATGGGACACACCACTGCCTCAACTTAACTCAACTTGGGTGGCTTGAATGGACTAGTCTACTGCAATACTACCAACTGATTATTGCCCACAAAGTTCTTAATCACCCTGATAAGACAACTGCACTAAATAAAATGAATAACCCCTACAATAACCTAACCTCACTTTGTTCTTTCAATAAACTGCTGGTTTAAACCTCCAAGAGCAAAAATGTGGCTGGGGACTCTCTATTTGCTAACTCAGTAGGCAAGATATAGAATTCTCTTCCTGATGAACTCACTCTTGAACCCTCTCTAACCCAGTTTTAAAAAAGTCTCAAACTATAATTTCAAAGGCACTGGCAATGTCCATGTTCAAAACCTGACTAACCCTACCCACTTATAAGGACACTTTACCTAGTTAAATCTGTCAGCCAGTCTCTAAATTGTACAGGATCATATCTTGTTACTTGTGAAACTGTGTGAAACTGTTACTTATCAAGAGTTTGCAACTGGTAAAATCCCTATATGCGTTAAACTTCTAGTTACATAATCTAATTGTGTACCATGTTTTTAAAGTCATGTAACCTGATTTTGTGATTTTTCTAAATGACTGTAAACTATATTTTCAATTTGTATCTGTTACTAATGTAACTTATAACTTGGAGCTTTTCTCCTCGGGCCGTAACTGAAAATAGACATATATCAAGTCAGACTATCCTGGTAAACAAATGTAAAATAAAATAAAAAAAATATATATATAATTGGTTTGTTTGAAGTTAAAAGCATTCTCTAGAGTCTCCTTGCTCCTTTATCTGTTCAAAACTTTCATTTAAAGGCTAACTGCTGTTTTTCTGCTATGATAAACATTTCTGTAGTGTTTTCTGCCTAAGTAGTGTTACATATTAGCTGGAGCATTGTCCGTATTCAGGCTTCTTTTCTGGGCCAAGTTGGCTGTTTGCAGAGGCTGTGTATTTGAACACATGTTCCAGAACATCTTAGTTTAGCAATAAAAAACATTTTGCATTTCAGTGAGAGTGTAATTCTTATGGTCATTGGTTGATTGGGGTTACTATGGCTTGTAGCAAGCACCTCACTGGTTCTTTCAAGCTTTTTTTTTAAGTAGTTTCAAGTTTCAACTTTCTGTTACCTAAGAGGTTACTTTGTGAGTGTTTCTGCCTTTTTACACAGAGCTAATCAGAGGAAGAGCACTGAGCAAAGCTCTGATCTGTGATATATAACTTTAAGTATACTGTTTTTGCTTATTTTTACTAGTTATTGCTTATAAATATTTATAGCACTTTTATTGTCTGCTGCATAGTTTTTATAGTATTTATAGCTATAAACTAATCTGCACAGTTGTACTAAAATTTTCTATCTCACAGTGCCTGATAAATAAGGTTTTTACTGTCAAACTGTTTAAAAATCTTTTCTAGCTAACTTTTGTTCTGATTTCCTGGGATGGAGTGTATCATATAACTGATTTGTTTACAGTTAAAAGCATTCTCTAGAGTCTCCTTGCTACTTTATCTGTTTAAAACATTCATTTAAAGGCTTACTGCAGTGGTTTCTGCCTAAGTATTGTTAGGTAGTAGTTGGACCATTGTCCATATTCAGGCCTGTGTTCTGGTCCTAGTTGGTTATTTGCAGAGGCTATGTATCTGTGCACATGTTCCAGGCCATCTTAGTTTAGCAAAAACCATTTTGCATTTCAGTGAGACTGTAATGCTTATGGTCATTGGCTGATTGGGTTACCTGGACTATGGCTTGGAGTAAGCACCTCATTAGTTCTTTCAAGCTTTTTTAAGTTGTTTCAAGTTTCAGCTTTCTGTTACTTAAGAGGTTACCTTGTGAGTGTTTCTGCCATTTTACACAGAGCTAATCAGAGGAAGGGCACCGAGCAAACCTCTGATCTGTGATATATAATTTTAAGAATCCTGTTTTTTGCTTATTTTTACTAGTAATTGCTTATAGATATTTATAGCAGTTTTATTCTCTGTTGCATACTTTTTCCTGTATTTTATACCTATAAACTAATCTTCACAGTTGTACTAAAATATTCTGCCTCGCAGGGCCTGATAATTGAGGTTTTTACTGTCATACTGTTTGTAAATCTTTTCTAGCTAGTTTTTGTTCTGATTTCCTGCCAAAGAGTGCATCATATAATTGGTTTGTTTGCAGTTAAAAGCATTCTCTAGATTCTCCTTGCACCTTTTTCTGTTTAAAACTCCCTGCCAAGGGGTGTATCATATAACTGGTTTGTTTGCAGTTAAAGGCATTCTTTAGAGTCTCCTTGCTCCCTTATCTGTTTAAACCATTTTGCGTTTCAGTGAGAGTGTAATGTTTATGGTCATTGGCTGATTGGGGTTACCTGTACTACGGCATGGAGTAAGCACCTCGTTGGTTCTTTAGAGCTATTTTTAAAGTTGTTTCAAGTTTCAACTTTCTCTTACTTAAGAGGTTACCTTGTGAGTTTTTTTGCCATTTTACACAGAGCTAATTGGAGGAAGAGCACTGAGCAAAACTCTGATCTGTGATATATAACTTTTAAATATTCTGTTTTTTTGATTATTTTTACTAGTTGTTGCTTATAGATATTTATAGTACTTTTATTGTGTGCTGCATATTTTTTACTTTATTTTATAGGTATAAACTGATCTGCACAGTTGTACTAAAATTTTCTTCCTCACAGGGCCTGATAAATAAGGTTTTTACTGTCAATCTGTTTGTACAGCTTTTCTAGCTAGTTTTTGTTTTGATTTCCTGCCAAGGAGTGTATCTTATAACTGGTTTAGTTTCCCACCCTCCCCATTGGTATCCTTTTCTTATACTTGATGGTGTTATAGTTGCCCTCCCCTACTATAAATTTGATCTGGGACACTCCTCCCAGTAAAGTGTCATAAGTTCATTCTACCTAATACAGAGAGAACATTTGAGAATGCCAACCCACTTAGTTTCTTAACCTTGAATTATCTTCTGCTTTTCCTTCCTCCCTTTCCACTTTACTAAAAAAAAATTCTGAATTTTAAGCTTGTTTCCTGCCTTTCCTGTAACTAGTCTAGTCCAGATACAGATTTGCTGTATCCAGGACTGTTCTTAAGCTTATGAGACCCCCAAGCCTTTTTGTGTTGGAGGGAAGCCTTCCAGCTCATCAGTGTGAGTGGTAAGCACTATGTAGCCTATCTACCATAGGTGGAGTGGTTTCTGACCCAGCAATTGTCATATATTGGCCGTTTGGGCAGTTTTTCCATCTCTTTCAACTTTCTGGTTTAAAAGCCCACGTTTGCACTTTCCTTACTTTCTTGTAACTAGTCTAGTCCAGATACATATTTGCTTTATCAAGGAATGTTTGTAAGTTTCTGAGCAGTGTCAAAGTATGCTCTTCAATTTTTCCCTTAGCTCTACTAGTTCTCTCCTCTGTTGCAGTTTTACTTGCTTATTAATCTAGTACTTTACCAGACTTCTTGTAGCAAATATTGCAGTACACAAAAGTGCTACCCACACTCAATGTTCTACAAGGAAACAGCTCCAGTACTTATTATTAATGCCCACCCCTCCAGTCATGTCTAAAGGTCCTGTTAACCTGGTGAATTTAGGCATCCTGAGGCAATGTAGTAACTGCCTCATGTACACTGACAACCCTCTCCTCTTACCCTCCAACATCAAGACTTGCAAGAGATGCATTTATATATTCGAAAATGGAAACCACGCACTCTCCAGCCAAGACCTGAATATCTGGACAAGTGGAGAAGGTCAACACTTACACCACACCACATGGAGCACATAGCCCTCTAGAACACACACCAGGACTGCCTTTACATAAAAACACAAACTGCACACCCACCTTCATGGAGGCTCTCAAAAACAATCTACCCAAACAGCAGAGACCTCCATGGCAGAAATGCACTCAACCACCACAACACAACATTAATCATGAGACATATAACTCTCCTAAACAGTGTGCCACTCAACCAAAGCCCCTAAGGCAAAACAGCATACCCAACACACTAGTCATAAGTGACTCGATAGTGATGCACACTGATGTCCCACTGACTAGGTTCAATAAGGAGAAAGTAGCAGTCAGTTGCCTGTCAGGCCTTGGATCCACCACATAACACATGCACTCAGTTCCCTCAACAACAGGTAAAAATATGACTCTGTCATTGTACATGTGGGTGTAAAAGACCTGAGACGTACCCCCCTGGATTACATGAAAAGAGACATGAAAGACCTCTCAGATTATGTAGCTCAAGCAGATATGACCCTAGCCCTGAGCAACATCCTACCATCACCCAGAATGATACCACAGTACAAGCAGAAAATGATTGATTTCAACAACTGGCTAAGTTTCTGGTGTCATTCTAAGGGGATACAGTATCTGTCTGCCTGGGATGACATGATTGACGGACCTCAATGCTTTGCCAGAGATGGTCTGCATCTGTCACCCCTGGGCTTCCAGATACTGGCCAAGGCTCTTGCCACCCTTATAGTGCCTTTTTTAGGTGGTGTTCCAAAGACCAAATTACCACCATAACAGCTACAAACAAATGCAATCTGAGGGCCATGCTGCTCATTGCTAGAAATCTAAATCTCAAAATGCACTTGCTCGAAACACTCCTAAAAATGGAGAACATTGACATTTGTGCCATAACAGAGACCTGGTTCAAGGCAGCAGAAAGCACCCCTGCGTTACCAGGCTGTAACTCATTCCACACGTTTCGGCCACAGAACTTGCACCGAAGCTCCAAAGGTGGTGGTGTTTCCATATTCATAAAGGATGCACACACCTCCAGACTGGTAGCCCAACATAACACATCTGAGCTACTTCAGGTGCAGCTAACAATGGGTAAGACAGTGATTCAGGTCATAGCCAACCATGTCCCAATACTCACACTCCATGTTCCTAAGCACCCTGGAAAATATTAAGGTCCAACCTAACACTCTCATACTGGGTGACTTTAACTACCCCTCCTTTAACTAAGAAAACTACTCATGTACCAATACACTTGCCCAACGTTTCCTGGAATTCATTAATTCCAATCCCCTGGACCAGCTCATTCTTACCCCCACTAGAGGTAGCAACATCCTTGACCTGGTCATTACTAACATGGGTGACTGTTGCTCTACACCAATAGACAACTCCTCTCTGTTTAGATCCAACCACAAACTAATCACTTTGGAAATCCACAACCCCCCTGCAAAGGTAACCACCATGAAAAACATCTCCAAAGCTAACTTTAGCCTCCTAAAAACAGAAGTGGCTAACTTCACTGCACCCATGCAAATGGAGATCAGTTGCATGACTGCTGAATCATACACCAATGCACTGTATGAACATGTACACAAATGCATGGATCTCTACCCAACAGAACCAGGATGCTCTGCTCCAAAAAAAGGAAGCCAAACATCTTGAGCCAAAAAATCTTCTTCTCTTATGGATAGTGATCCACAGCCAGCATCGGATTCACCCAACTCCAAAAGGGCCCAGGGTACAACCCCTTTAGGGGGAAATATAAACGTGGAGGGAGGAAACACAAAAGGAATCGAGAATATCCAGAGTTTGTTAAAGCTTGTGACACAGAAATAGATCATGTTGGTCATTCTAATGTTCTAAATTTGTCAAGTTTTGTATTATCACCAGATCATTTGTCCATTCTAAATAAACGTTTAACTTTTATTCCTGGTTTTGTTACTTCGGAGGATTTTTTGGCTCAAGATGTTTTGTCATTCTGTAGAACTTTGAATTTGAAATTACAATTTGGAGTTGATGCAACATCACAGAATCAAGATAAATTTGTTTATCACAAATCTAAATATCTTCCTCCTATGCACCCCATTGTACATCAATTTCAAAGCCAAGTGCTCAAAGATTTACATTTTACAAGCTCTGGATTTAGGTTCAAACCTAACAATTTGTCCTTGTCTGAGAAACAAGCTATTTTAGAATTACAACATAATAAGGACATAGTTATTATTTCTGCAGATAAAGGGGGTGCTGTTGTTGTGTTGGATTGGTCAGACTATGACCAGGAGGCTAGAAGACAATTATCAGACAGACAATACTATGCTGAAATGGGATTTAATCCAACACATAGATTTAAGTCTCAGATTGATGACTTCTTGATTAATGCTAGAAATATGGGCATCATTACCACCTCTGTTCTTCAACAATTAACTATTCAGGACCCATCAAATCAATATATCTATTTCCTTCCAAAAATACACAAAGACCCTGTGCATCCACCAGGCAGACCTATTGTCTCTGGTCGCGGTTACTTAACAGAACCGTTGTCTATTTTTTTGACTAAGCACCTCAAGCCTCTATTATCTTTTGTCCGGTCACATTTGCAAGATACTACAGAATTTCTACAGATTGTTGCAGATACACAATTGGAACCTGGTTGGCTGATGTGTACATTAGATGTTAGTTCTCTGTACACGAACATCCCACATGAGGTTGGCTTAGAAGCGTTGACACATTGGCTCAATATGGCACATCTATATGATTCTGACTTTAACAACTTTCTAGTTGGCCTTGCAGAGCATGTCCTTACTAATAACGTCTTCTTTTACCAAGATTTGTGTTTCTGGCAGACTAAGGGTACAGCAATGGGAGCATCTTTTGCTCCCATATATGCTGACCTTTTTATGGCATATACTGAGGATCAAATTATTTATAACAGTAGCCATAATATTTATCTTGCCGAAATTGATATTTGGAGACGTTATCTGGATGACTGCTGGATGGTTTGGAGGGCCGATGTTGAGTACCTTAATTAATTTGTTTCATATTTGAATGACAACAAGTGGGGCTTACAGTTTACTATCAATTATGATTTATATACTATTACTTTTCTTGATGTATTAATCACAAGACAAGATGATGATACTTTAAGCACACAGGTGTTCAGGAAATATCCTGAATACAACACGGTCCTCCATCCATCCAGCTTTCATCCGCCACACATTGTTAAAAATATACCGAAATCCCAATTTATATGCATGCGGCGTATATGCTCAAAGGATGTTACTTTTCAGGAACACAGACGGGATCTTAAGAATAGATTCCGTGAGAGAGGTTACCCCATGGGACATGTTCTGCAGGCTAGCATTTGGGCCAATAAATCATCAAGGCAGGATTTGCTTACATATAAATCTAGGGAACAAGGAACTACACAGCCAATCAGGCTAGTTACTACATATTCTAGAGATTCAGAAGTACTCATAAATAGTATTCACAGGAATTGGAATATCTTATTAATCCACCCAGATTTATCTGACATAATACCTGATAAATGTTTATTTTCTTTTCGAAAAGGAAAGAATTTAGCTTCATGTTTTAGTCATTACAAACATACACATTCTGTCAGTACCATACATTCAATACAAACTACCTTAACTGGTGAACGTCTTGTTGGATGTTTCCCTTGTGGGCATTGTGTCAATTGTGACAAAATTATGAAATCTAAACAATTTACAAGTAGGAATTCTTCTAAAGTTTATGATATTCAGTTTTTTGCAAATTGCAGCAGTGAGTGGCTTATTTATCTGGCCACATGTAGTTGTGGGTCTTTCTATGTTGGCCAGACATCGAGGCCCTTGAGATTGCGTATATCAGAACACATAAGCAATATCAAAACTAAGAAAATCAGCAGTGCTTTATATAAACATACTTTGAAACATAATACTGCCAAATTTTCTTTTATTATTATAGATGTGATCAGGGGCAACAAATTGAATAAGACTGGTTGGCACGCTATTTTAGATATGAAAGAAAAGAAATGGATCACTAAATTAGGTGCTTTGTTTTCACCTGGATTAAATGAGAATTTTTGAGTGGACCAATGAGTTGTAAGCTAATTTAGCATTTAAACTGTTACATTATGCATTCATGTTTTTTCACTGACGCAGGCTGTGCTTTGCTGCCAGCCGAAACCAGTCTGATGAATGTTATAATCTTTTTCCAATAAAGAGGTTGGATTTTATCCATATATTGGATTCATTTACAGTTTGCTGGCTCCGTTTTGTTTTTTTGTGACTATTGGAGTAATTTGGTGCTGTGCAAGGTCCCCCGTGCAGGAGGCTGCATTTGACTGTTACACTTCATGAAGGTACTCACCAAGACTTGAGGATGAATTCAATTTCAGTACTACTACTTTCCTTTGCTTGCTAACTTTTCATCTCTCCATTCGGACCCCACTCACATGTGCACTCATAGCATACCAGTGACAGACTCCTGCTGTAGAGAGATTGTTGGTTGTACTGTGGATCCTGCAGTGGGAAAGTAAAGAGAAAGAGAGCACAGTCATGTATTTAACAAGAACAATACTGATAGCATCACATACACAGTAACATGGGCTGCAAATACTCACCTGATGGACATTGCAAATATACACTACATGGGCCCGTGTTGACAAATATTGACATAAATATCATGTATTACATGAGTGCTACATTGATGTAGGCTATGACAATTTTGCTCTAGCCTACCTGGTCTGTCTGCCCTTGAACCTGCATGGATTGGGCCTCCATTGGATATAACTGTAGTGTACAGTGTTAGGTAAAGAACAATATAACAGTAAACAGCAGTGCCATGAAGTGAGGCTGAGGCAATAACAAGATAGTGGTCACAGTAACAGTATGGAGACACTCACCTGCCGATCCCTGATTTAGTCCTGAAGTAGATGGACCTATGAATATTAATGTAAACTGCATTACAAATGTTGTTAGGAGTGCTCTGTATATACTTTATTTGTATCAATGCATGTCATTAGATTTACATTCATCATCTCACCCTTTGTGGGTGTTTGTACATGACTCAACTCTGCTGTTGTAAATCTAAAACAACAATGCATGAATATGCATGCTACAGCAATATGTAGTGATTGTCTCAATACACAGACATGTAATGAAAGAAACACATACATGAGTCTGTGGTCACTACATCATAAGGCCCTAGTCCTACAAGTTTACTGAAAAGTCTGTCATTGAATAATGTAAGCATGAAGAATCTTGCTGTGTATTGTCTTTAATCAGTTCAATACATGCCTGCTCTGAAAGTTTCTATGAAATAGTCCGTGCACTCTAAGGATCTCTTACTAAGTTGGTCACTGTCCCTTTCTTATTGACCAGCAGACTATACTGCATATGCCAGTTATCTTTCCTCATGAAATGACTGAACATTGGTTTTACTTTGCATCTCTTTGTTAATTGCTTTGTACTGGCTATAAACTGGTTATTCTCAGTTATAATTTGACCTGATGGTGGGATAACACCAAATCCACTTTCACCTTGAAACCTGTGTGCTCACATCCTATATAACACTACTGTTAAACAAATGTGCCTATCTTCAGCTAACAACATTCCAAGCAAGTACCTAAAAATAGCAGCCAATAGATTGCCTATCCTCTCAGTTCTTATAAATAGGTCAGTCTAAGAATCCCATGTTCCCTCTCTCTGGAAAAGATCACACATTATCCCTCTGTACAAAGGAGGAAATTCAACAGACATTAATAAATTTAGAACTATAGAAATCTTTTCTCCCCTCAACAAAATACTTGAAAAATGTATTCAAAAACAACTGCTAGAATATGACCTTCAGGAAGAACTCTTATCCTCTGCACAACATGGCTTCCATCCTCCTCATAGTACTAGCACCAAGGCCGGCCTTAGGCATAGGCAAACTAGGCAACCGCCTAGGGCGCCATTCAGGCCGGCCACATAAAGGGCGCAGTTTTATCTACTTGCTTTACTTCAATGTAAATTTTGTGTTCTTTCCCACATCTCACCGCCCTGTACTGCAGCGTTTGTGCCCTCCCCCCACTTCCGTAGTCCAAACCATGAGTCGCATAGCACAGTCCCCTGCTGTGTTCTTCCCATCCCTCCCTCCTGCATCTACTCAATCAGTCAGTGGCTATCACTATCATTACTAAACATTATGTAAAGCATCCAATCAGTGATGCTTTCATACCACTGATGTCTCCGGCTACTACTCCAATCTGAGCTGCTGCTAGTATAAAACACTGATCACGCCCACCTCTTATCCCCCTTGCTTTCTTAATTAACGAGGTAGAGGCGGACTGATTGTTTGTTTGGATTTTTATTTCCCTGAAGCATGCATGAATCAGTGGCTTGATTCACATCTGCTTCTCTTGACTCTATGGACAGGCTGAGAGCGGTGTTATTTTTAATTTTTTCGTTGTTTGTGCAGCTTAAGGTAATTTTATTATGAGGAAAATGCCAAAAATACAAACTGAACCAAAAAACTTACAACTAACTGCAGTTTAACGGCTGGTTCAGTGCCTATAAGTAAAAAATTTGTTAAAAGATGAAGAGCGACTTTAGTTAGCTACAAATACACATTAACCTGCAATTTAGTTGTAAGTTTTATTATGATCCGAAACAATAATCTCTCCTTTCAGGCTTGTACACTAATCTGTTGCAGTCGCCCATTATCCAGTGGAAGACAAATATCTGTAGGGTGCATGCAGTTGGTATCTGAGCTTTTATTTTCTAGTTCTTTTATCCCAACAAATGTACCTCGTGAGATTTGCCAGGATACAAAAGAACTAAAAAATAAAGGCTCATGGTCACCAACTGCCTGCAGATGTTTTAACTGCTACCTTCGGTCAGGAAAGTCTGCTCCTTGTTGTACATTTATAGGGGCTTGTCTCAGGAAGTAGGTTGCCAGTACATATGCTTCTACTTGTGTTTTTTCCTTGGAAGAAAAGTAAACCACAGAGCAGGGCACATTTTATTCATAAATTTCTTATGAAAGTCTTGGAATCCCAGAATATCCTAAAGAGGAGCACAAGTTTGTATTTTCCTTGATATTTTTTGGCAGCATAGTAGCTCTTAACATTTTATCTGAGGAATTAAGGACAAAGCAAACAATTTGGGAAAGAATTTCAAGTTAGAAATACTACTGTTACACTAGAAAGTTGATATAAAAAGAGATGTGACTTGGCACATATTTTATGAAGTAAAAAGTCTGTAACTGTCATATTTACAACAATTGTAATTAAAAATACAGCTGCAATATGTAGCCATACATATTTGTGACATTTATTATTGTCACAAATTTACTTATTGCATTCAGTATACTTTCTGTGATCTGTTACGGTCGTGAGGATGTCTGGATTTGTTTTTGCTTCTGGCTCTTAGTGTAAGCTGCTGTTAACCCGGGGGGCAGGTTGCTAGCTATTGTACTGGATTCTTTGATCTGGTGTCATGAGAATGTCTGTTTTTTTACCATTTATTTCTCTCTGGCTCTAAGTATAAGCTGCTATAAACCAGAAGGAGGTGGAGGTTGCTAAGCACTTTGTTAGGGTGGTGAGAATGTTTGACCATTTGTCTCTGGCTGTAAGTGTAACGCATCTGGAGTGATTGAATTTGCAAAAGGATGTAGAGAGGCTGAACCCAAGCAGTCTGTTCAGAACGGATGCACAACATGGCATTTTTGTGTTGCTTGCTGTATTGCATGTATAGATAAAATGCAGGTTTGTTGCAAAACTAGTTTGTTTGTAAGCAAATACTACTAGCCCTTGTAATTGTCACTGAATATTGCCAGCTTGCATTCTCAGTGGTGTAAGTAATTGTACTGAAGTTGAAGAGGTGTGACTGAGTTTTGGTGGGCATAGCTTAAACTGGCCAAATTAAGTAGCAATGTAACAAGGAGACCAATCCCACAGTGCTTTTAGTGACTGCATCACACTATTGCCATTTTGTAATCTGCCTGTATCCAGTGTGTATAGATTTCCAAAGAATGTCCAGATTTGTGCCTCTTTTTTTGTCCATTTTTCATCAAATTGTGTTTTTTTGGCAAATTATTGGTAAATCATTAAAGACTGAAGTTAGGAAATGCTAGAAATTTGAGTTTCAGAATTCATTTCCTTTAGAAAATTCATGTTAATGCAAAACCTGTTACTTTATCAGCTTTCTAAGTTTGTAACAGCAATATTTAAACATTGCCCTATTTTTGGGGGCCTTTGTCCCTCTTTTTACGGCTTTTTCAAGATTTCTTGCTCTAAGAGGTTGAGAGGTATGACCAGTGTATGAATGTTGGAGAAAACCTTTGATGGAAAGAAATGCTAAGTTTTCCTTTCCTATCTGTTACAATTGCAGCAGTTGCATAATGATGTAGAAGCTTCTAAAAAGGCAATGGTTTACAAATACTTGTTTTGTCGTAGGCTTTTGGTTTCAAGAAGTCATTACTATTCTATTTCTTGCTAGTTTTGGTTTAGAAATAAATGTTATATAGTGGGCTGTTTCATGAGGTCATCACCATTCCTTTCATTGCTACGCTGTGAAGTCAGCTTATAAATCATGTGTAATGCAACAGCTTTCTTTCTGATGCAGTGATGCGTATTAGCAAGAACAGTGGTTATGTATTTTGGTAACTACTTATATCATACAAATGAAAGCTAAGCATGACAGACATTATTTAGTTATGCATTATAATGAAGTGCCACAGTCTGTCTTTGGAATAATCAAATAAGTAGGTCTGGAGTGGTAATGGCATGCATGCACCACACATGTATTTTTTATGCCCAACTGATTTCAGCCTATTAAATAATAGCCCATTGTTATAACATGCAGCATTTTCTGTTGTGTTACCTTCCATTATATTACTGTTGTATCAGTTTGTACCATTGATGTCATAGTCTGTGTGACAATTATATTGTATTTGGTAGCAATTTTAGCTATTTTATATTTGTCTATAGTGTGATATTCCCTGCTGTTAAAATAGCTTTCCATTTTTAGTTTTAATTTTGTGTTGTGTGATAACTGAGAATTGTAATCATATGTTTGCCATTTCCTACTCCCATGTGGCTTAACTGGGCACACAGTTATATTATGCAAGAATAGTCATGTGGCGATTTTGGCTCTGTTTTAAGAATAGGGGGGCTGGCTCCCTGGTTTTTAGATTGTAGTTGAATATGGCACTTGCCTCCACATATATATTTTGGGGGCAAAGGAACTGAAATTGAATTATTTATTAACATTATGTATACTTAACAAGCACTGGAAGCATTAAGTCAGTTTTTAAATTTTGTAAATCTGATTGCATGGCTTAAACCGGTATAGCTGTTACATTTCATTGTGCTGCATGATACAGTACTTGAGCCAATGTGGTACTTAAGAATTGCCCTTCCAGTGGCACAAGATGAAAGGTAATCTTATGTCAAATTGTAACTGAGATACATGATAAATAGGGCTGAGTCCTAAATATAAAGAAATATATTTTAATCACACTGATCAGCTTACATGGACTTTAGTATGCTGCAAGGAAGTGTTCCACCTTTGCCACTTTGTTCCACATTGGCAGGTACGGTTGACAACTATGGAGGGTTTTGTCTCTTATTCTTAGGAAAGCTATTTCCATGGATTGTCTTTCTGCTGGAATACCATTGTATTGATTATTGAAGTGGTGTTCCAACCTAACCAGATATGCTGCTAAGTTTGGTAGAGGTGATGGACAGCTATCGGCATATGTAATAGATGAACATACATATCCAAACTCTAAAACTGTTGTGCTCATCCATTAGTAAACCTCTTTGCTGTCCCTTATTCTGTCTGACAGAACATATTGCTGTCGATCTCATGCATTGTAACACTACGTTTATGCTATATATTTGATTACGGTCACTCAGTGCCCAGTGTTTGTTGTACCTGCTGGTCAGTGATGTGCTGGTGTGTAAGGCTTGCTCCTTTTGTTACATTATGACAAAGTATTCACTGATTTTTCAAGCATTTAAAAAAATTGAAAGAAATGACTGGAGTAGCTTTTGTGGGAGTGACCTACCTGTGGGCGTGGCTCAAATAGGGGTGTTCCTTGAGAATGGTGTGGGTGGGGCTTAAGGGGCACCAGAGCACTACTCCGCCTAGGGTGCCATTTCAGCTAAGGCCGGCCCTGACTAGCACTCCCCTTCTAACCTATATAGATATTATCCTTATTTCTAGACATGTCTAAAGTCTTTGAAACAGTTTGTCACAGCAAATTTCTACTTCAAATGTCATCACTAGGTCTTTCTCAGCACACCCTTCTGTGATTCAAAAGCTACTTGTCCAATAGGTATCAAGTCAGTAAAATGGCACTCCATGCTCTCTCCTTACCTCCCAGTCACCACCAGGGTAGCACAAGGCTCTATCCTTGGTCTCCTACTCTTTAACTTTTTCAGCAACATTATGTATACATCCACACAACAGGCCACCCTAATACAATACACAGATGATTCTACTCTCATTTGCTTATCTGACAACATGGTACACCTCCAAAAAACTACTCAGGAAGCTTAACAGGCACTAAAACATGGCTTTGTAACTCACAACTCACGGTCAGCCTGAAAAAGACCTAACTACTACTTTTTTCCCCAAATCCCTCTCTCATGATAAACAAAATTTAGTCTTCTCTCTTCATAATATAACCACTGAAGTCACTTCTTATATCAAATTATTAGGGATGATAGTGGATGATAATCTTACATCTGACTTGCATGTACAAAATTGCATAAGAAAAACTCATCAAAAACTAAGGATGCTTTACAGAGCCAACACCACTAAAATGACACTTGCCACTAATTATCCCCCCACTCTTCTTTATGGAGCTCCCATCCTTACTAACCATCAGGCTTCACAAAAATTAAAATGTGAACAGTGCTATAACAAAGCTGCTAAATTTGCAGCACATTCCCTTTCTGAAGACACCATTATATAGCACTAAAAAGCCTAAATTGGTTAGAACTGCCTCATAATCTAACATATACACAGCTCCTTACCACTTATAAAATTATCCAGCATCCATCTGCCTGTCCAGCACAAAAAACAAATGATGTTCCCAGTCGGTCATTGCAATCCAGTGACCAAAATCTCCTGTCTGTCTACAAACCTGTCAGATCTATTAGGCATTGTCTGTACTCTTACAAGGTTGCTAAGGCCTGGAACTCCTTACCTGTATCCATCAGGTCAATACCTTCCCTCCCATCTTTCAAAACCACTCTGAAAGACTTCCTAGCTAAAATCCAACATTATTATTGCTCAAAACCAGGATAAACTGTAAATCCCTAAATGTGAACAGATAACTTTTCATTCTTATACCAACTTACTCTCCCTTCTTCACTTACTTCCTTATTTCTATGAAATGTTCTTCCCCGAATTTCTCTCTAAATAAACCATAAGTTGTTTTTCCTTCACTTCATATTGCAATTCATGTTTGTATTAGACTAACTTACCTTTAATTTCTCTACAAACTGTCCAAAAATGATTGTCATATAACTTGTATTGATTCCTAACCAATGTTTTTATATTATGTCTAATTTGTTATAATTGTTTAAGCTGCGTATGTTTTTGTTTTATTTTTGAAGATTGTAAAATTATTGTTTTTAAAATGTTTTGCAATAATTCTAACCAGTTGGACTTTCCCGGTAATCAAATGTCAATAAATAAATAATAAATAAATGTTCAGCCTGGAATTCCAGCTTGAATTCACCACCAGGGATATCACTCCCCTCCTTCTGTATGTAATGAGGCCTGAAATATTGTGATGTCATTGGGGGGGGTTCAAGGGTGGTCCACCACCAGTGGCAACCCTTGATCTTTCATAACATCTTACTATGTTGGCTGCACGAAAGATCATGGGCAGGATTCACGAAGGCTTGCGCGGAGTCTAAAAGTAGTGTAAGACTCCATGCAGCCTTCGCGATCCAGGAACAGCCCTAAAGTCCATGTAAGAGACCAGCTAAAACGTCTCTTACATGGAGTGGGCGTGGATATGCTAATCACCTCACTTGCATCCGAAAGGCATGCAAATGAGGTAGATTAGCAATCCACGAAGCCCAAAGCAGCCCGTGTAAGAGCCGTTTTAGCTGCAGAAATGTACTCAGTTGACAACTGAGTATGTTTCTGCAAAAATCACAATGGAGCCATGTCAGCTCCAAATAAAGGGTGCATATGTGTCAGGCAGCATGCCAATGGCCAAATATGTGGCCATTGGCAAGGTACCCCGATGCAAATATGAAAAATATATTTTTTTTTCGGCGATCGCCGATGTTTAAACGCCCCATGCAAACGGGTTGCGCTGTATAAAACATAAAAATGAAGGTTATAAACCCACAAATGTGGGTTTTATGCAATACATGGATTTACAATGCAGGGACCAGCAGACCAAAAACAACATGGCCACCGTTTAGTGGTTGCTAAGGGGGGAAGCTGAGTCTAACAGATGTAACTAAGCATTAGTAGGCAATCTGATGTAAATGAGTGTTAGGATACTGAATTCCACTGTCACATAGCAAATGAGCACATTCTGAGTAGTGTAAGAGATACATAAGGGGGAGGAATAGAGTAGGAGATAGGTGACATCACAGGGGGGAATGGTAGATAGAAATGCAGTTCATTGGAGGTCAGTGTTACATGACAGATGTCAGACACATATCATGGAAAGAGGAGTGCCACAAGATAAGCATGGGAAAGTCAAGAAATGGAAGGTGTACACTGTTGCTTACACCAAAGTTTCTTGCTGGGCATGCATGCGCACGTGTGCGCACCATGAGGCGCGAGTAGGGCAGTGTGCGCGTGTGTAAGGCAGACTGAGCATGTGGGAGCCTGTTGGCAGACTTGTAACACTGTTTGCACTGGTGTGCACGCGTTTTAACCCGAATATGCAGATTCTGAACTGTGTAAGCATGTGTGCGCACGTGAAAACCACTGTGAGCGTGTTTCTGCTGGTATGCGCGTTGCTCCCCCCTGAGGAAACAGAAAGGAAAAAGGAAGCAACAGAATTAGTAGGAAGCTAGCAGGGAATACTGCTGGAGCTAGCAGATGAAAACAATTAGAAGCAGGCAATTACACAGGCAGAATAGTAGCTCAGCCAAGCACTTAAAACTCTGCAAACAGCAGTGCAAGATGTTTCTCTCAAGAGACACTGCAAGACAGGAGTAAGCTATTAGAAGTGAAAACTGAAAAAGCTGAACTCAGAGCAGAAATGCTAGGGGCTGCCATAGCTGTCATAAGGAGACATAGGCGACTTGCTGAGGGTGGTGACAATGCAGATGGCGCCAGACTACCCACAATGAGGAGACGGAGAAGAGTGTACAGGCCCAGGGTCACCTACCACGGGTTACATGAGCTGGAGATAGTAGAGCGCTATAGAGTGGACAGAGACCTCCTGCAGCAAATTGTCGAGCTGTGCAGGCCATGCCTCACACACAGAACCAACAGAGGGGAACCCATCCCAGTGGAAACCAAGGTATGTGTTGGCCTAAGAATACTAGCAACAGGTACCTTCCAGAGACCAACTGGTGATATGATGGGGATATCACAGGCATCAGCCTCCAGGGTACTGCACCAGTTCCTGGATGCCATGTCAGCACATGTCGGTGATCATGTATATTTCCCCAATGCCTGTGAGGTATTGGCCAGCAATATGTGTCTCTTCCAGCAAATAGCGGAATACCCTGAGGTAGTGGGTGCAATAGACTGCACGCACATACGCACCAAAGCACCAGCCGGTGAACGGGGTAGGGCCTACACTAACCGCAAGGGCTTCCCCTCCATCAACTGCCAGGTCATGTGTGATGCCCAGGGCATAATAATGAATGTGTGTGCTGGCTGCCCTGGGAGCTACCATGATTCCCATATCTGGCATTTGACACAGCTGTACCAGACATTTGCCAGTGGGGACATCCCACATGGTTACCTAGTGGGGGATGCAGGTTATGCACTAGAGCCATGGTTGATGACACCCATCAGAAATGCACACACACCTGAACAGGAACGCCATAATGAGGCACATGCACAAACACGTAATGTAATAGAGCGTGTGTTTGGGCTGCTCAAGTCATGGATCCGGTGTCTGGACACATCTGGTGGAGCCTTGCAGTACTCACCAACTACATGTACCCAAATTGTCATGGTATGTGCTATGCTACATAATATGATCTTGCGAAAACAGCTGCAGCAGGACCAACATAGGGCCGGTCCAAACAGCCCCCCACCATTGCCAAGGCCATCACAGGCAGAGCATGACTCGGAGGAGGAAAAACCTGAGCCTGCCCCAGTAGGCAGAAGGAGTCGTGCCCAGTATGCCCTGGCCTTGGCAAAGAGGCAACGCATTGCACGTACACTGGCTCAGTAGGAACCCTGGGAATGATACCCCTCTCTGACTCACTCATATAATAACAGGGATGCCTAAAATGACATAACCTGCTCTCAAACATGTACAGGGAGTGTAGTATGTGCATCCAACAGAGGCAGCCCTGCAGCACCATCTGAGGCATGAATGCCATGTGTTAAGCAATGTAACACCATGTAGTATATGCACACTTGAGGACCCTGACTAACATCCTACCCTCATCAAGCATGATGCCACAATATGACAATGAGATGATCAATTGCAATAATTGGCTGAAGTATTGCAGTTAGTCAAAGGGGATCCAATGTGTGCCAGCCTGGGATGACATGCTGAACATGACATGATGCTCCACCTGCTAGGACTGGCATGCACCTATCAGTGCAGGCCGTATGGATACTGGCAAAGGCTGTTGTTACCCACAGTGTGCCCTGAATAGGTAAGGCTCAAAACACAAACCCACCTCCATAGGTATCACAAGGGATAAGAACCTAGATGTAATGCTACCCAATGCCAGAAGTCTAAACAGCAAGATGCATGCAGTCTAAACTCACCCAGTATGGAGAATGTTGATATCTGTGCTGTAACAGAAAACTGGGTCAAGGCTCACAACAGCACCCTAACACTACCAGGTTACACCTCATACTGTGCTGTACAGCCTCAAAACATGGAACAAGCTACAAAAGGAGGGTGACTAGCAATAATTGTCAAGGATAACCACACCCCCATGTTGGTACCACAACAAGAAGCAGCATGGATTAGCCATGGTCAAGTAATAGTGGCTAAAACTGCCTCCCAGTTTATAGCCTGCTACAGACTACCATCCCAACACCAGGAACTGCACCTGGCCTATGTTGGAATACATGAATATATCAAGTCCTCCAAACCACATTATATTGGGTGACTGAAAATACCCAGACATAGACTGGGAGCATTATACTAGCTCCAACACTGTAGGACAAAAGTTCCTAGAATCCATAAACCAAAATGCCCAGGAACAACGTACCACTCCCACAAGAGGGGTAAGCGTACTGGATGTGATAATCAGCAACATGGGTACTGGATGGCAAGATGAGAAGTGTATCCCTCACTGGTAAGACCAGACCATTAGAGTAATCACACTGGATATACACATCCTGACCACAGTCCCTGGCCAGAAAACCACAGTGAAAAACATGTGTAAAGCAAAAGTTGCACTCCTCCAAACTGATGTGGAATCCATTAAAGGCCCTGTGCAGGTGCAAAATATGGGCCACACCTCAGAACCTGTTATACAGGCATTCCATGAACACTGCCAAGAATGCTTGGATTATGCAATCCTAAATTAAAACAAGACACAATGCCATACACGCAGACATCTGGCATGGTGGACTCCAGCCATTACCAAACCATGCAAGAGAATGAGGAAGCTACTACATGATAGAGAAAACATAAAAATGGAAGTAATCACTGATCAGTAGTATGGCAATAAAATATGTCCACACATACAATCCACTAAGGCCAGCTACAACAAGTTGAATCTGTGAATCTTGAGGCAATGTTACACCTGCCCCAAGTACACAGACAACTCTCAACTCCCCCCAAGAAATACAAATATATGTGAGAGATGCAACCATTTATCCAAACTGGAGGCTGAGCTCCCTCAACTCAGTACTGTCAAAACTAGTCAGGAGAAGGTAACCACACACACCACAAACCCAGTCCCACATAGACCTATCACAACTGCAAACCAAAGACATAAAAACACAGAAAAACATTCCCAGAGGCCCAAATTACAAACACACCACACCAACAGAGGCCTCCAAAGCAAACACCCAATCAAACAACCTCCAAACATAGCACATGCAACACATAGTACACAAAGCTGGTGTGCCAAACAGTCACAGGCCAGAAGGAAAAACAACATGCCTGATACAGTTGTAATAGGTGACTCCATAGTGAGACATGCTGCTGTCCCACTCACCAGACTGAACAAGGGAAAGGGTACAGTAAACTGCCTGTAGGCTGCTACAATACGCCACATAACACAAGTATGCAGGTCACCCCAAAGCAAGTAGAAATATGATGCAGTCATAGTCCATGCTGGTGTGAATGACCTGAGATGTACCTCCCCGGACTACATGAAAAGAGACATAGATGAGATCTCCGATTATGTAGTCCAGGCCGGTATAACACTGACCATTTGCAGCATCCTACCCTCACCAAGAATGATGCCACAGTACAAACACAGAATGATCAGCTTTAACAAGTGGCACAATTACTGGTGTCATTCCAAGGGGATCCAATGTCTGTCTGCTTAGGATGTCATGCTTGACAAGCCACGCTGCTGTTCCAGGGATGGCTTGCACCTGTTACCCCTGGGCGTCTGGATATTGGATAAGGCTTTTGCCACCTCCATAGAGCCTTTTGTAGGCAAGGCTGAAAAGACTAACCCACCACCCTAGAAAACATAAGTGGAAAGAAACATAAGGGTAATGCTGACCAATGCCAGATGTGTAAACCTCAATATGCATGCACCCGAGGCCCTCCTCAGTATGGAGAACATCGATGTCTGTGCAGTGACAGAAACCTGCTGCAAGCCTCCTGACAGCACACCAGCACTACCAGGTTATACCACATATCATGCGTTATGGCCCCAAAACCTGGACCAAAATATAAAAGGAGGGTGAGTATCCATATTCAGCACAGACACCTATACGTCCAGGTAACTGAGAATGCACAAAGCATTGGAGTCCACCCATGTGCAACTAACCGTAGGCAAGACTGCTGTACAGTCTGTAGCATGCTACAGACCACACTCTCACACACAGGAACCCCACCCAGCCGTCCTGAAGACACTGGACAGTATGAATGTCCCACCAAATACCAAACAAGGTACTCACAAATTACCACATAGGTGGTAAACCATTATGTATGGAAGGAGTAATCAGGGACCTAGGGACACAAGTGGACAGTAACCTGTTATGTGACACTCACATTGCCAATGTGGCTAGGAAGACTGTCTATATTGGACACCGTATCATGAAAGGATTCACATCTACATCAACAGAGGTCATTGTGCCCCTATACTGTTCTCTTATCAGACCCATAATCTAGTACAATGCCTCATTTGGGATGTACCTTACCTGACACCTGCAGCAGTTAGAAAGACCTGAAAGGTACCTCACCAAGAGGATAAAGGGTCTCAAATAAATGTCATATGCTGCCTGGCTGTAGACACCCCAGCTGAATGCAGTCACATACTGCCTACACAGAGGCATTGTATGTCTGTTGTACAAGGCCATGTCCAACACAGGAGTAATGGACATGCTCCACCCCAGAAAACTCAAAGCCATCGGAGCTGTGAGAGTGAGAGATGTCAACCTCAACACATAATGAAATAGGATGTGCTGGAGGGACAGATACATAACCCAGAGGCTCCCCACACCCTGGAACAGAATCCCACTCCATGTTAGGCAGAGCCCCTCACTGACACTCTTCAACAGGAATCTTGCCAAGTGGATGGATGATCATAGATGTACACTGGGGGTCTTCACTGTGTCACGTCCAGACAGAGGCACAGTAAAGTAAATCATAAATGGCCATAATATTCACATAGCAAGGGGTGGCGAAAGCCACACACACTCTGGCTAGGCTTACAAATGTAGGGTGGATAGCCTAGTATGAACCTATGAACCTATGAAGATACAAATTGTACAGGACACTAAGGATAACCCCAAGGCTTTCTCAACCGATGGTAGGAACTGTGTTGGGAATTCACAGATATGCTCTGAATCACACAAATATTACAAACAACATACCAAACACACACACATATTGCCAACATACAACCTAACAGGTGCAGTGCAAACCTCCTCCCCCAGAATGCAAAATATCTATCCCAGCAGACTGCTGGCCCCCTGACATTGCAGATGCTGAGGTAACAGCCAGCATCTACAAAGCAAAACACACAGCAGCAATGGTATGAGATGGTGTCCAGGGCTGAGTACAACATGGACTCCAAGAAGAATGGAATGCCAAATCACACTACTGCTCAATGTCAGCCTTATCACAGGATATGTACCCAAAGAGCAGTGTACAACAACAGTGGTCCTTCTCAACAAAGGTGTTGCCTGTATGGATACTGCAAACTACCACCCCAGAATCCTGAGAAGCTTGGTCTGCACAGCTATGGAAAGGATCAGCATGTACCACAGACATAAAGATATTGGGGACCTACTGACACCAGACCCTACCCAGTGTGGCTTTCTTAAGTGCAGATCCTGCCCCTAAACATGTTTGACTCATTTGAAACAGTCATTAAGGTCATTGATGAGGGCAATGTGGTCCACACAGCGTAGCTGGACCTTGCAAAGGCGTCCATACAATACCCTACGTGTTCATTATAGATATGCTCACCAGCTTAAATATAAACCCCTATGTCAGTAGAGGGGTTGCAAACCAGGCCAAGGACAGAACTGACATGGTCAGACATGCTGCAGCCATGTCAGACTACAAACCAGATATAACTGGCATCCCACAAGGCTTGGTCTTGGGACCTCCCTCATTTGGTATATATGTCCCATAGGTACAGGCCAACATGGAAGGACTGTGTCTGAACATGTTTGCAGAGGACTACAAACTGCCCACCATATCTGACCCTACAGCTGACACAAGCATCCCACAAAAGGGCCACATAGAAACAGACAACTGGTGCCATAGCCATGTCAGCAAGCTAATTGCAGAAAAGTGTATAGTCAACCCCCGTGGATATACAGTAAGTGCCTACCAATTACCACATAGGTGTTAACCCATTATGTACTTAACATGTAATGAGAGACCTGGAGACACAAGGTGATAGATATCCTGCATTGGACAAACATGTGGCTGTAGTGTTTACAGAAACATACCATATACCCACCTAATCATGAAGGTTGTCAGATCTAGATAAGGGGAGGTCATTGCGGCTCTGCAGTCATCCTTCATCAGCGTTACAATTGACTACAATAGGCCCTGTGGGATGTAGCTCAGCAGACACCTCCATCAACTGTAAAGTCCCCAAAAGTACCTCACCAGGAGTATCAAAGAGCTTGAACAGATGCCATGTGTTGCCTGATTAAACAAACTGCAGCTCCACACACTGCCATACTGCCCACCCAGAGGCAAGCTCTGCCTGATGTATAAAGCCATGTCCAAGCTGGAATCAATGAACATGCTGCACCTTGTACAATCTGAATGGCAGTGAGCTATGCACATGAGAGACCTGAACCCCAGCACTGACATACATAGGACAAGCTGTACTGCATGATCCATAACACAGAAGCCACCCCCACTCATGAGTAAACTCCCAGTACAGGTTATCCATAGAGTCACTCATCGATTCTCCTCAAGAGAAATCTTGATGAGTGGATGGGAGATGGTAGGTTTACCCTGGGTATCACTGTTATGTCACAGGTAGACAGAGGCACATTATACTAACCATGACATATGTCATGGCAAACTCCACTTACAATGTGTGTCGAAGGACAAACACACTCTCCGACTAGCATTAGAAATGGCCTAGGGCACATCGCTAGTGTTTGCCAATGTACACCTATGTTGTGGAATACACTACCAATGTTGGACAAGCCTGGTTTAAGTAGTTCATATCTGAACATAATGCAACATGGTCAGATGTGCACAACTGGCCCCTAACCAGGCTGTTGTGCTCACTATGGAAAAGTAAAGCAGTGATAGGACTAAAGCCCAGGATACTGTCCACCACAGTGAAAGTACTGAACTAGTACACTATACGGTACTACAGTGTTAGGTCAGTATGAAAGGATGTTGACAACTGTATGCAAAGTATCCCATGCAAACCCTGCAGGCACAGTATAATCCCTGTTGTGTTCACACACAAAGCAGTTGGACAGTAACTACACAACATGACACACAACACACAACCATAAACGGGAGATATTGTTGAAGTTCACACTCATCCACAAATGTGGTGGGCTGCAGAGTTCAACATATGAAAAGCTCACACTGGGCATGCTCGCACACTTTGATAAATGAGACATATGTCAGACAACATGCCATGGGAAGGCTGAACTGGGCATGCTCACACACTTTTAGTTTAGCAGTTGGCCACAAATATCTGGTATTTGTACGTGTTATTCCAGGAACCATCCACATTACAGCAATCTGTCCAGTGCACACAGTTAAATGACTACAGAGACATACGTGATATAGTGGATCCCTCCCATATTCAAACATCTTCCACAGATGCACAAGTTTTTCATACAAACAGGGAATGCTATGGCAATAAAGACCTGAAAACAGTCTATCAGCAACAAATAATGTGCATCTGACAATTAAACATATGGGTGTAGAGGCTGTTTGCCCTAGGAAATGACAGCTTAGCCAGAGTGTGCTTGGTGTCTGACTCCCCAGTACAGTAGGCTACTGTGCCACTGTAAAGTAGGTCACATAAGGCACCGTGTGAGGCTAGTGTGCTGTGCCTCTGTCAAGCAGGGACACAGTGGAGATCCCAGGGTTTGAATTTGCTAAGCCACATCCATGTTGTTGGTGTGTGCTGGAAGAGGGTTGCTGAGGACCTCTAACAGTAAGTGGGCGTCAATTACAGACTGAGGGGAGCCTTATCTGCATTGTCTGGACAATTTCACTGTCAACACTGTGTCATGATGATTATGAGGGACTGAAGTGTCATGCCGGTACTGTTCAGAGATGTCCTCCCTCTGTGGGCTGCTGCTCTGCAATGTATTAGCTCACTCTGTCTGTTGGACAGCTCATATATGGCTGGTGTACACCTGACAGGTGTCCTGTTGTGGAGCAGTCATGGGTATATTTGGGATAGCATGATCAATGCAAACCTTCCACATGCTCATAGAATGCAATTGTCAAGGATTATGCAGAGTGGCCTATATACTCCCCCAGCATGGGTCCTTTGAAGTCTTCCACCCCAGTCTTCACAAGCGTAAAGTCTGCTTTTGATAAATACAGTTTGTTTGCAGTGACAACCTTGCCTGGGGGTGGGGATGGGATATGGATGTCCAGGGAAAGGTGGGTATGGTCAGAGATCAACAATGGTGGTCTACCTCTGATGTGGAACAGTGAGTACCCATGTTGCAGATGGTCAGGTGCAATATGTATTCCCCCTTGTGGCTGTGGTGAGTGGTTCTGCCATAGCACATGGACTCACAAATTGTAGTGGCTGTAGGGTAATGTTGTAGAGGCCTGAGTAGTTCCCACACACAATATGCCTGTACCTGACGTTAACAACTGGAATGGTGTATGTGAACACCTGCCTATCTTGGCACTGTTCCCAGGGAAGCAAAGTGTGTGTCCTGGATGTGGGAGGGGTGGTCTGGACTGGTTGTGTTGTGTGTTACAGGTCCTGTGGTCACGAAGCATGGTATAGAACATAACCTGCCAGTGCGATGTGCATATCTGACCCTGAAGTAGGTGGCTGCAAATGCATATATATGCTATCCCCCACCTGACGGGTAGTACTAGATGTACATACCTCTGTAGAAATAATGATGTCAGCACCCTATAAATACTGCAGGTGCAGAACAGATACCCAGTAATTCAGATAGTGTGTTCTGCTAATGCATTTCCCTCAAGTGTCATAATATAGTTAGGTAGGGGTTTGAATCCTGCAAATGCTCAGTGTGTGTGAGTGAGTGGGGTTGGTGTGTGTGCAAGTCTGTGTGAGGGAAATGTCCCTTTTGGCAACTGGGAAAACACACTACAGGGTGCACATTCCCCTTTCTAAACACTGATGATGTCAGCACCCTATAAGTACAGCAGGAGAAGGGAAACCTTCCAGTAATGTGAATAGCATGCTCTGCTAATGCATCCATCTCGAGTGTCATAACATAGTTAGGTAGGGGTTTGAATCCTGCAAATGCTCAGTGTGTGTGGAGGGGGGTTAGTGTGTGTGCAATTCTGTATGAAAGAAATGTCCCTTTTGGCAACTAGGAGAACACACTACAGGATGCACATTTCCCTTTCTAAACACTGATGATGTCAGCACCCTATAAGTACAGCAGGAGAAAAAAAACCTCCCAGTAATGCGAATAGCGCGCTCCGCTAATATGTCCGTCTTGAATGTCATAACATAGATAGATAGGGGGTTGAATCCTGCAAGTGTGTGTGAGGGGGGTGGATGTAGGGTGCATGCAATTACATGTGTGAGAGAACTGACCCTTTTGCCAACCAGTACAACACACCAGCTGCTGCATATTCCAATCTCTACACAGAGATGATGTCATCACCCTACAAGTACAGCGGAAGAGGGCAAATCTCCCAGTAATGCAAATAGCACGCTCTGCTACTGCGTCTCTCACTACTGTCATAGCACAGTTAGTTATGGCTTTGAATTCCACACATGCCATGTGTGTTTTTGTCACACAGAATGCCCATGTGTGTGGGTTGTTGTTCACAATAATGCATGACATCGATTAAACCAGTAATGGCAATGGACCCAGATGATGTATGTGTGTGCCAAATACACATATGTACCTGTGACCGTCAATAGTTACCATGTCTGATGCCTGCCACATGTGAATACATGGTATTTGCACTGGATAACATTATGACTGTGGTCTTCTGTGCGGGTGCTGCATGTGGTATGTGTATATACAGTGTGAGATGTAGATGGTATCATCCTAGCAGCGAGGGATACACATCTGGTCTGGGGCATATAGTCTACATGTTGTTGATGAACAGGTGCTGCATGTTTTCACCTGTTGTGGGAGTGGTAACAAGTTGTTCCATAGCAATGCAGTGACTACATGCTAGGAACCTTTCAGCTAGGGTGTTGTAGCTACAGTAATTCATCAGAATTCAGTAATACGTCAGCATTCCTGGTGAGGGTATGATGCCAACCAAGGTCAGGGTCATACCAGCCTGTGCCACATGCTCAGAGAGCCCTTCCATGTTCCCTATCATGTAGTCCAGGGAGGTACATCACAGGTCAGCCATAGTGGCATGGACAATGACTGAGTCATATGTGTCCATGCCTCTGACTGACCTGTATGCTTGTGTTATGTGGTGGACCATAGTGCCCCACGGGCATATCACTGTGACCTTCACCTTGTCCAGCCTGGTGAGCATGACCTCACTGTACTGGACAATAAAGGTACCTAACACAACTGTAGCAGGTGTGTTGTCTAGCCGTACAGGCTGTGACTGTTTGGCACACAGGATTTGTGTGCTATGTGTTATGCGTGCTGTGTTCTGGCATAACATATGCCTGTGTGCCAGCTGCAGAGGTGTCTGCCGCTCAGGCAGGATGCTATTCTTAGGCTCCACGAATGGCCCAGTGTGTTCACGTGTTTGTATTGCTGTCAGTGTAGGTCTACATCAGACTGGTATCGTAGTCACTGTAGTATTTCATGCCACCTGACAGGTTATGCCAGTACTGGGTTCAGAGTGCTTAGTCCCCAGTTTGGCTATGTGGTTGCATCACATACATGTGTTGTACGTCCATGTGTAGGGGAGAGGGTTCACTGTGTACATGTGGCAGCTGTGACATTGCCACATGACCCACATATTCCACAACTGTACCATAGAGGTGACTGACAAGTGACCTTTGCACATGCTACCATAGTATTGTGATTGCCATGGTGATTAACAGCACATAGGGCCAATGGGGAACAAGGTACATAGGTTCATAGGTTCATAGGTTCATACTAGGGTATCTGCCCTAGGGCATTTATAAACCTAGCCAGAATGTGTTTGGCTTTTGCCACCCATTGTAAATTTATCTTGCTATGCCCTATTTCAAGGTTAGTATACTGTGCCTCTGTCTAAAAGTGACACAGAAGTGATACCTACAATGTCCCATCCACTCATCAAGATTCCTCTTGAAGAGAGTCAATGAGGGACTCTGCCTAACCTGGACTGGGATTTTATTCCAGAGTGAAGGGAGCCTCTGGGTTATGAATCTGTCCCTCCAGCATGTCCTATTTATTTCAGTGCTGAGGTTCAAGTCTCACGAGCACGTAGCTCGATGGGATTTGGATATTCTGAGGTGCAGCATGCCCATTAATTCCGGGTTGGACATGGCTTTATACATCAAGCACAGATCGCCTCTGAACAGGCGGTATGCCACTGAGTAGAGCTGGAGTTTCTTTAACCGGTCAGCATATGGCATCTGTTTGAGCCCTTTGATCCTCTTGGTGAGGTTCTTTTGGGGTCTTTCCAGTTGCTGCAGGTGTCTGGTAAGGTACATCCCAACAGGGGCATTGTACTCAATTATGGGCTTGATGAGGGATGAGTAAAGAGGCACGATGTCCTCCCCTGATCTAGATGTGAATCCCTTCATGATGAGGTGGGCTATATAAAATGTTTTTCTAACCACTTTGGCCACGTGGTTGTCAAATGAGAGATTGCTATCAACTTGGGTCCCCAGGTCCCTAATTACTTCTTCTGTACTTAATGGATTACCACCTATGTGGTACTTTGTGGGCACTTTGTTTTTGCCAAAGGGGATGACTATACACTTTTTGGAATTCAGCTTGAGGCCATGGCTCTGCCACAAGTTGTCTGTTTCTATGAGGCCCTTTTGGAGGATGCTTGTGTTGGCTGGAGAGTCGATTATGGCGGCCAGTTTGCAGTCATCTGTGAATTTGGTCAGCCACAGTCCTTCCGTGTTGGCCTGTACCTCCGAGAAATATATACCGAACAAGAGAGGTCCCAGGACTGGTTTGGAGTCTGACATGGCTCCAGCAATTCTAACTATGTGGGTTCTGTCCTTGAGCCAGTGTGCAATCCATCTAGTGACATAGGGGTTTATATTTAAGTTGGTGAGCTTCTCTAGAATGCCCGAGTGGGGTATTGTATCGAAGGCTTTTGCGAGGTCCAGGTAGGCTGTGTTGACCACCTTCCCCTCGTCAATGGCCTTGGTGACTGTTTCAAAGAAATCAACCAGGTTTAAGAGGCAGGATCTACCCTTAACAAAGCCAAACTGGGTATGATCCAGTGTCTGTAGGTCCCCAATATCTTTATTTATGGGGTCCATGATGATCCTTTCCATAGCTTTGCAGACCAAGCTAGTCAGGCTTATGGGGCGATAGTGTCCAGGATCCGTTGAGGCACCACCTTTATGGAGAGGGACCACTGTTGCTGTACGCCACTCTTTGGCCACATATCCTGTAGTAAGGCTGGGAATGAACAGTAGTTTTATGTTTGGGTGTAGCTCTTCTTGGAGTTCATGTAGGATACAGCCCGGACACTGTCTGGTCCCATTGATGCTGTGTTTTCTGCTTTGGAGAGGGCGGCTCTTACCTGAACATCTGAGATGTCAGGGGGCAGCACCGTGCTGGGATAAATATTTGCCCTTTCGGTGTGGAGGGGGGGGAGAAGTTTGCGCTGAACCTGTCAGCTAGGATGTTGGCAATGTCTGTGGGTTCGGTGTTTCTTTTGACATTTTGGACTACCTCTGAGCATATCTGGGAATTACCACCCAGTTTCCTAACATAACTAAAGAAAGCCTTGTGATTATCCTTAGTGTCCTGTGCAATTTTCTCTCGAAGCTGGCCTTAGACAATTTTATGAGTGCCCGTAGTTTTTGCTAATACTGATCAGTGATGCCTTCCCTTTTTGGGATTTTGCTGTATCATTTAGTAGCTTCCTCCTTCTATTGTATAGTTTGTTTATGGCTGGGGTCCACCAGACAGGACGTCTGCCTTTGGAGGATTGATTCTTGGTTTTATTTGGGATTGCATGATCCATGCATTCCTGAAGGTGTCCATATAATGCGTTTATAGAGGAATCTGCGGTCTGGGCCGTATTTTCCACAGGCCCAGGGGCTTTGAAGGTTTCCACCTCAGTTTTGAGGAGTGTGAATTTGCTTTAGAGAAGTTGTTCACTGTGGTTTTCTGGGCAAGTGGTGGGGTCGGGATGTGAATATCCAGTGAGATTAGTTTATGGTCTGATCTTACCAGTGAGGGATACACTTCTGGTCTGGAGCATAGTCCCCTTGTTGGTGATGATCAGGTCCAGTATGTTTTCCCCTCTTGTGGGAGTGGTAACAAGTTTTTCCATAGCATTTGAGTTCATAAATTCTAGGAATCTTTGGGCTAGGGCGTTGGAGCTAGAGTCATGCTCCCAGTCTATGTTTGGGTAGTTGAAGTCGCCCAATATAATGGTGTTTGGAGAGACCTTCATATTTTCCACTGTTCTCAGGAAGGCCGAGTGCATTTCTTGGGTTTGGGAGGGTGGTCTGTAGCAGGCTATAACCTGGAAGGCAGTTTTTACCCACTGTTAGTTGCACATGGATAGTCTGTGATGCTTGGTGCTTTGCCACCAACCTGGAGGTGTGGGTATCTTTGATGAATATCGATACTCCCCCTCCTTTTGTGGTTTGGTCCAAGTTTTGAGGCTAAAAAGCATGGTATGAGGTATAACCTGGTAATGCTGGGGTGCTCTCGGTAGCCCTGAACCAGGTATCTGTTACTGCACAGATATCGATGTTCTCCATGCTAAGGAGAGTTTCGAGTGCGTGCATCTTGAGGTTTAGACTTCTGGCATTGAGTAGCATTACTCTTAGTTTCTTATCCCTTGTGATACCTATGGAGGTGGGTTTGTCTTTTGAGCCTTGCCTAACAAAGGCACTATGGGGGTAGCTAGAGCTTTTGCCAATATCCGAAAGCCCAGGGGTGACAGGTGCAAGCTGTCCCTAGCAAAGCAGGTGGTTCAACAGAGGGTGAGTATGTGAGGGTGTAGTGTCTGTGATTAGTTAGCAGTGGCATATATGACTGCTCACGTGGACAAATGCCAGGTAAGTCATATGCAATGTGTCACAGGCAACGTACATGTGAACAGGACAAACAGTGATGTTCTGTCAAGTGAGACATGGACATACATATAGTAAGCTATGCAGATGTCACTAGGAGTCCACAGAAGCTCTGTAACTCTGCATTGCAGGTGGGATCAGTATTCCAGGGTAACTGCAAGAAAACATGCATGCAAACAAAGCTACAGTAAGCAGGGCTGCATGTAGTCCATTGTACAACAAACAAGCTGTACCACTTCCAGTAGGTAACACTGCAAATATGCAGGCACTGTGCACATGTACATGGAAATACACAGGTCAGATGGCTAGGGTCCAGTCTCAGCGCACACAAGTGTACAAACCATGTACCATCAGGATGTACAATAACTGGATGGAAACCCATGTGCTCATACCTGCAGTAATACACATGTCAAATAACAGACACTGAGCCTTCACTCAGTGGTTCCATACTTAGTAGGATGTATGCTACCTGGCCTGCCACCACAGTATCCCTGATATGTATGGGGACTTTCCCTCCTGTGACAGTTAGTTTTGTGTGTTGGGGCTGTCTAGCATGGTATGAGATGTGAGCTTGCAGTGCTAGGGTGCTCCTATGTGTCCTGTACCAGTCGTGTAGTACTGCACACATATCAACATCTTCAAACATCTGCATTGCAGAGTCCAGTGTGGGCAACATGCCACTTGCAGTTTACATGTCCATTATTGCATATTAATACTTTCATTACCTTATCCCCTGTGCTACCTATGTATGTAGCCTTCTGTTGACATCCTTACCACCAGTATGCCAACATGTGCAGATGATACACTATGGTATTTACCATGGGTGTAGACAACAGTACATGACAATCATACCCTTACTGCATCAGGCATGCTGTGATATACCCACAATTATATTAGCACACAGTACTGTTAACAACATGATACGATTACTACACGTCTATGTAGTCACCCTGTGCATCAGCAACATGTTAACCTGTACCTGCTCTGATGTTACAGATTGCAGGAGGTGGCACAGTTTCATCATATGCACAGGGTGTGAACTTGGTATGCCTGAGTCAGCCACCGATACCACCAATTGACATGTATGTGTATGTGTATGTGTGTTGCTGAGGGACAGCAGTACAAGGTGGGGCAATGTTGATGCAGTGTGTGCATGTATGCGGTAGCCCTAGGTGTTGACAATTCGCATGTGTGTATGGATGCACACAGTTCCACCTCATGGCTGCCATATACTGGTGTTTGTGGACAGCCACAGACTATACCTGCCAGGGCATACAGATCAGTGTATCTGGCCATGGACACGGTACCTGTGCCTTGCAGGGGTGCTACGGACCATATCCTGTACCAACCCAGACTGGGTACTGTCATCAGAAGCAGGTGTTCGTTGACTGGACACAGATCCAGCCACATGCACGTGGTCTCCTGCGGCGGTCTGATGACAGCACAGACCCAGCATTGCTGGGGCTGCTGCTGGCACTATGGGGGCGGTCGCAGCCCTGTTGTTGTCCATGACGACTGCCAGCTGCTGCTGTTGCTGGCATATGCCCATGTCGACGCCTCAACTATCCACCATCGCCCTGGCTCATGGACATGTAGTTGTGGAACCGGTCTAATATGTCCCCACAACGTCTGTCTATGACATCGGTGAAATTACGGATGGCAGCTGCAATGTCATGCATACTGTTAAATAAATTCGTTAAAGTCAGACTGTAAAAATCATCTGGCATTTAAAAAATGACAGTCAATAACAAACAGTAATGCAGGTTTCTCAGGTATCTACTATACAAATATTCTAATGTACATTAGGAGGCAAAAAACCATACACAAACTTGTACAGAATTTTGTCTGGCTTTATTCAGGAAATACATGATATTTTATAGGGTTTACAATCAGCTTTTGCCCACCTCACTGACGTGGTCAGTGACAGGGTCTTTACATCATGACCATTCATAAGAAAAATGCTGATATTACAATTTTTAAAAAGTTACTTTCCCATGAGAATATTGCAGCCTTGCAAGCACCTGGTCAGTCACAATGTCCTTCCGAGGATGTAGCCAATTCAAGGCTCTTAGATTAGTTCGAATACAATGGGTGCATGTCTTCTTTAATGCTTCTCTTTGTCTCTTTCTTGTTCACCAGCTGGACATTATCTCTGATAGTGCGCACAAGGCCGCTCTTCTGGTAGAAGCAGGAAAAGATACACATGCACACAGATTCATTATTTTCTAACTTTGCAAAATAATCTTTCACTGACAGACATGAGCCAGGCCGAGCTGGTCGCTGCCAAGGCCAAGTTTCTAATCACACAGCAGCTTATGCTTCAAGCAATAATATGCGAGTTTATTTCTACTATTATTCTAGTAAAACAGAATTAAATGCATTACATATTACTCTATTTCTCAATCTATGTGTTTCATATATGTTCAAGTTCATTTATATATATCAAACCACACAACTTATATGTCAGAATATGTGAATACATATTTCTCTAACAGCTTATATATGAATACATATTTTTTAGCAGCTTGTATGTGAATACATATTTTTCTAACATTCTCCCTCCTGTTAATGCATTTCATTCTATTTGAAACATAAACAGTATTATTTCATTTCTTAGCTTTTTCCTTTCAAGGACTTTCAGCTAAGTAAGTCATTTGTTTTACATTTCAGATAGGCTTTCGCTTGGTATCAACAAATTCAATTCCATGTCCTGGTACATAGTTTCAGTTACTGATATGTCAACTAGGTCTTTAATTTTTTCACACAGGGTATGCCGCAGCAGACACATGCTCCAATTATGAGCAGTACTACACAAATTGCAATCAGAATATTCATAAGGACCGACCCCCACCCCCCAAATAGATTCTGGAAAAAGTTCGTCAGTGGGTTTGGGCCTGGTTCTGCCATTGCTGACACCTGCTGTATTACCTCCAGGTGATCATTGATTTCATGTTGGTTGTCTGGAATGTACGCACAGCATTCTTCTTTGATAAGCGCCGCATTACCACCTCTCGCCGCTAGGGTGAAGTCGAGAGCCATTCGGTTCTGTAATACGACTGTTCTCATTGCATTCATTTCATCAGTCACAAGTTCAAGAGCGGAAAAAGTCGCATTGCTCATTACTTCGAGGAGTTTTGACAGTTTCCTCAGTTCCCAAATCGATTTGACTGCTCCGTAGGCTGGGAATATTCCAGCCCAGGATATAACACTGTCACTCAAGTCCATATGAGTCAGTTTTTCTTTGTCCTTCACAGCCGAATGATCCTTCCAGCTTGCTTCAATCTTACCCACCGGATTAGCAGGTTTTTTGACTGTATTCTCGGTTTGCTGAGCTATATTTCTCACATTGCGTATTTTACCCAGGGGCAATTCTGCAGTATGTCTTATGGCTGGAACCAGATAACCCAAAAAACAACTGCCGGACCAATTCTCAGGTAACCATTTATAGGCCTTTTTCCCACAAACAAAATAACAGTTTTCTACTTTAGTACTGATGCGGGTTAACCCTGAATGAAACATTTTTTTATCTATAACAGATAATTGTCTATATATTTCAGGAGTTTTTGCACATCTCTCAATGTTGTTTTCATCAAGCTTAAATGAACCATAGTTCGTGCTACAACTAGTACCTTGGTCTACAGGTTTTATATAACATTTGTAAGACACAGTTATGTTACAGTTACTCCAACCAACCTGGAGTGTATCATTTTTAACAAAGCAAACAATTCCTTTCTGAGTAACGGTAAATATAATGCCACTTTGTCTTGTGATCTCACAGTACCCGTGTCAAATAATAGGTTTTCCCAAGTTTCATTTATCCCCAGGGGGACAGCAGACATCAAAAGTCCTCCATATGCTGTGGGTATTGCAGTACAAACCCAGCAATTCGAAGCGTTCATAGTCTCTACATAGACTCGTTTCATAGCCAGGTATGTGTTGAAGTTCGGTGCCAGTCTATAGCCAGTTCATCATCACGTTTATCAATTTCACTTCTGTAGTTATATGCAAGAAAAACCATAACAACAAAAGGTCACTACAAACATGGTTAATAAATGTATGATCAGTAGGCCAGTGAACCAATGTCTTTGGGGTTGTTTTGCATTTTATTCACTCTGCCTCTGGCCATCCTGTTTCTGTGGTATGTCAGTTAAAAATGTTTGTCCAACTTAAACTCTTTAAGTGGTTTACAGTCGTCAAATGAACCCAAGATGATCTCTCAGCAATTTTTACTGCAGTAGGTGTTGCCAATAGTACCTGGTACGGACCTTCCCACTTTGGACTCGCCCAGTTCTTTCTTTTGATGACTTTCAGCCAGATCCAGGACCCGGGTCAGCACAGCCTCCGGTTTTGTTTCTTCTTTGTCTGAAAAGAGTTCAACTGCAAAACAGTCTTATTCGTTAACAATTTCTTCATATAACTAGCTAATGAGCTATCGGCCTCCAGCTCTGCAGGCATGAGGGCCTTCCATTGTGGCACACAATATGCTCTCCCAAATACTATCTCAAAGGGTCAAACCCCTTACATTTGGAACAGTTCTCATGCTCAGCAGTGCTAAAGGCAGACAGCAAATCCAAGTCTTTTGAGTCTCACTTATCAATTTTCTCAACTTGTTTTTCAAAATTCCATTGTATCTTTCCACCAGTCCTGCTGACTGGGGGTGATAAGCACAATGGTTTTTCAAAGAAATCCCAAAGATTCTCCCAAGCTGATGTATTGTCTGATTAACAAAATGTGTTCCATTGTCACTATAAATTCTTTCTGGTATGCCAAATCTAGGAATGATTTCTTTCACTAAGGCTTTTGCCACTGTTGCTGCATCCGGATTCCTAGTCGGAAAAGCTTCTACCCATTTTGAAAACATATCTATGATCACTAAACAGTATTTTTCCCTTCACATTTATTCAGTTCTATGAAATCCATACAAATAGTATGGAGCGGGTAGGGTGGTGTCGGAAAGCTCCCTCGCTCGGTTTAAATGCTCCCTGTGCATGATGTTTGCTACAAATATGACATGTTGCACAAATTTTTGTGTATAATTAAGTAAATCCGTATGTTTGGAATGTTTTGTTAACTAACTGTACCATCCCCCCTGTTGAGACATGGCTCTGCCCATGACTCAACAAAGCTGCATATCTAAATAAATTAGATGGCGATATTGGCTTTTTCTTTGGAGATGTACAGTCCCTCTTCAAGGATTGCTCCTCGTTTTATCCACTTTTGCTTTTCTGCTTTTGTAGCTAATGTCTGCATTGTTTTTAACATTTCTAAATCTAGAGTCTCAGAAGGTTGTAGTTCTTCATTTGAAAACACAGTTTCTAGGTCTGAGGCAGCTTGCTTTGCAGCTGCATCAGCCCGAGCATTCCCTTTTGAAATTTTATCTTGTTGTTTGGTATGGGCTGCACATTTACAAATAGCTATTCTAGTGGGTAACTGAATGGAATCTAACAGGTTCAAAATCAATTGTGCATGATTAATCGGTTTGCCAGTAGATGTTATCATTCCCCTGTTCTTCCACTGTTGCGCAAAGACATGCACTGTAGAGAAAGCATACTGACTGTCAGTATATATGTTAACACATTTGTCTTTCGCTAGAGTGCAGGCACGTGTCAAGGCTATCAATTCTGCTGCTTGAGCAGACAGGTTATGTTGCAGGGGTTGTGCTTCTATGATTTCATTATCCGTCACTACTGCATAGCCCACTAGGTTCTTTCCTGTAGGTCCTCGTCTACAGGACCCGTCCACATAAAATGTCACCTCTGCATTGACTAAAGGCACATCAGTGAGATCTTGTCTGGGTGTGGTTATTTGTTCCATTTCCTGTAGGCAACTGTGTGGTGTGCCATCTACAGGAATCGGAAGTAATGTCGATGGATTTAATGTTGTGCATCGTTCAATTGTCATGTGAGGTTGACTCAATAGTATGGTCATACAAGAAAGATGTCTGGCAGGGGACAAAATGCTATTTTTCTTGCAGTAAAATTATCGCAACTGCATGAGGTACTCTCAACGTGAGAGGATGAAACAATACCACTGAGGCTGAAGCTTGCACTGCCATAGCTGCTGCAACGACTGCTTGTACACAGGGTGGCAATGATCGTGCCACGGATCTAACTGTGATGAATAGTAAGCTATGGGCGTTGCTTGCCGCCATGTTGTTGCGTCAGTACTGACGTCATATATCCCGCCTACAATCTACAGTCTGGAAAAATCTCTTATGGTAATTGAAGCCCTAAAACTAACGATGAAACTATCAGTTGTTTTAGTCTGCAAAAGCTGCTTCTGCTTCCGATGTCCAATGCAGTGTTTCTTGTGCTGCCATTGGTGTTTTAAATATTAAATCAGCCAATGGAGCCGTTTCTAAGGCATAATTCGGTATCCAACTTCGACAAAATTAGTCGTTCCCAAGAAGGACATCATTTCCTTTTGGTAGTTGGTCTAGGTGCTTGTAAGATTGCTGTTTTCCTATCTTCATCTAATGTTCTACCTTCTTTGGATATCACATATCCCAGGTATTTAACCTGTTCTTTCCAAAGTTGCAATTTGTGTTTATTCACTTTATGCCCTTGCTCAGCCAAAATTTCAACAATGCTATTGTGTCTTCCCTACATTGCTGCTGCGTAGGAGCTGCAAGCAAGATGTCATCTACATAAAGTAATACTTGACTGCCCCCTGGTGGAGAAAATCCCGCCAGGTTGCTAGCCATCTCTTGTGCAAATATTGTTGGACTTTCACTATAACCCTGTGGTAGTGTGTACGATACCTTTTGCCCTGAAATGTAAATGCAAACCAATGCTGGCTGTCAGGGTGGATAGGTATTGAGAAAAACGCATTGCTAATATCTACCACGGTGAAATATTTTTGTTGCGGCCTCAAATCATTTAACAAGGTATGTGGGTCTGGCACCGTAGGTGCCCTTGGTAATACCGCATCATTTACAGCCTGCAAATCTTGTACCATCCGCCATTCCCGTTTGCTTTTTAACAGGAAATAGAGGAGTATTACATGGTGAATCCAAGGATTCTACCAGTATCCCTTTCTTAAGTAATGCCATTATGATAGGTTTGATTCCCTGTTCCGCATCCTTGCTCAAAGGATATTGTCTTTTTCTTGGTCTAAAGGCCGATTTTGGTGTAATAACTACTGGCCCTGCTGTTGAATAAGCCCCACATCCGATTTCCCTGTTGACCAAAGAATATCTGGTATTTTACTCAAAGCTTTCTCTTCTTCTTCTATCAAGAACGCCAATCAGCTGTCTTCACTCTGTTGTAAGTGTACAGCTGGGCTATGCGTTAACCAATTTAGTTTCTGTTTCTGTACTCCTAAGTCCGATAATTCCAAGTCAGTTAGTTTCTCCCATCTTGTCACTTTGTCACCCAAGTCTACCCACCTAACATTCCTGTTTTTGGTTAGGCTAACATGCGGTAGTTTATTGGATTTGTACAATTCCAAGAACTCCTGAGGTAATGAACAACTCACTACACTATTGCCCTCAGTGTCCCAGTATAAAGTCCGTAGTATTAGTCTATTTGCGGGATTCCTGAACAATTTTTGTTCATATTCTTTATCAGGCCCTGATGTGCTACAATAATATAGGGTACAATGTAACAAGTGTTGTTGATCAACATCAAGGGAAGCACCTTGCTGGTGGCTACATTCATTAGTTCCTTGGTCACTGCCCTGGACCGGTTGTAACCAGGTCCTGGCTGTACCAATAATAGGCCTCACCCTCGATCGTACTACAAAAGCATCAGTTTGTCTCTGTGCCTCCATACCATTCATGGTAGGGACTACTGCTATGCCAAAAGTTGCATAAGATCTCTTCCTAATAAGTTCATGGGGCATTTGGCAGAAAGTACTATTTTACTTCTCTGGGTTATACCGAGACGGGTCAGTTATTGCTATATCATGGGAAAGTGGTTCCCTGTACAGCTGTCCGTTTGCTGCTTTTACTAATATATAATCGGGTGACTCAGAATGTTCCGGTAACTTTGAAGGGTGTATCAAAGTTCGTGATGCTCCTGAATCACACAGAAGTTTGACTTCTCTGCCTTCCACCAGAAGTGTAACTTCCGGTTTAGTGTCTGCTAAATAGAGCTCCAAGCTCAGTAGTGCCAAGTCCAAAACTTCACTTTCCCCAACTTCTACATCCGGTTGCATGTCATTTGTTTCTTCTAAGGTATTTACATTATTCCCCTGCTCATTAGTCTCTCCTAATGACTGTCGAGCAGTATAACTGCCATCTAGTCAATCCTCATCATCCTTATCCTTTTTTCCCACAGGTGCCTTACTCCTGCAATCCCTTGCCAAATGTCCCTTCTTACATAATTGAAGCACTCACCTCTTTTCTTCCTGTCCTCATAAAACTCTGAGTTTCTGTCAGAACGTTTGTTACCCTGGGCATTTCGCTTACCCTTTTGCCTGTTTGTACTACAAAAACTTCCGCACCGTCTTCAGCTGTGAAGACCTGCGTTTTCTTTTTCTTTTTACTGTTAAAATGTTTTTCGGCATGCCTAGCATACTCTAATAAGGCTTGGAGCCTACTCGTTCGGTGATCTATCATATGCTTCGTGACGAAGCTATTGATAGGGGCAATGCAGCCTTTTAAAAATGCATTCTTCAACTGCTGTTCATACGAGCTATCATTTTTTTGATTTTCAGGAATAGTCATACCACTATGGTTATTAAAACATTCTAATAATCTACCATAGTATGTGTCTACTGTTTCATTATCTTGTTGTACGCATTGGTTAATACAAGTCCAATCTGCCCTAGGTTTCCATTTTTCAGTAATGCGGTCTGTAAGACCCTTCAATCTAGCATCTAGTTCTGCGTCACTGTGTGGGAGTGGCCTGAGCTGCGTCACGGCATTCAGGCGCCACAAATCATGTGCCAATCTGGACCTAAAATTTGTCTAATTACTTTTCTACCTCTTCCCCATTCAGGTGGTAACTCAATCTCATGCCCTGTAAATCTTGTACAAATTTCTCAAAGTTAATTTTTGGATGGGGAATTCCCTCTGTAGCTTTCCGGATATCTTCCGGTGTCCACGGTCTATACACTAAGAGAGTTGAGGCCTGGCCCTCCTGTCCCGCCTGCAGGTTTGGTACTTCAATTAATGGACAGATTTCCTCACTCCCATCTAATGAATCTCCGCTTGATTGAACATCTATAAGTGTTTGACGTGTTCGAGATCTAGTTCCGATAGGTTCTCTTACAAATGGTTGTCTTAATACCCCTGTTGCCTCCGGATAACGTGGGGGGGGTCCAGCCCGCCCTCCCGCTTCATATTCTAAGTAAGGCATCGGAGGAGGTGGTAGGGGAGGGAGCGATGCTACTACTGTATTATTATCCTCTTTGTCTAAAAATAATGCTTTTGCATTTTTATTTTTCTGTTCCCTTCGGTTCACTTCCTCAATCCACCTATGTGCTTGAGGAACGCAACTGTTGTTGTTTTTTGCCTGACCTTCTGCGTCAGATTTTAACTGTTTCAAAAGTTTTACTAGTGATATTTTATCTAATTTACCATCAAAGTCATACTTATTAACCCATTTTGAAAAATGTCTCACATTATCTGCTCTTTGCAATTGCATATACTTTCGTCTTCTGTTAGGGGCGGTCACGTGACCCTTTAGTGCATTCATTTCCCATGTTTCTTCAAAAAAAGAACTGTTACGTAACCCTTTCTCTTGTACCACGTGGTATCTTATTCCCGTATCCACAGTAGTGTCTAGAATGACTGTTTTACTTTGCTTTGTTTACTTCCTGATCTATGACTCAAGATACAATACTTAGACTACCTCTCTCCTGCTATCACAAACCTTAGCAATAGCACAGTGTAACCTGGTCCCTGATCTAAAACAAAAACAAAGAGAGGAATTCTGCTTACCCGAGCCTCCCGCTTACTGTTATACTTCTTTTAGGATCCAGTTTTCGCTTTGCCACAGATCAGACAAGTGGACAGCCTCTTTAGATACGACAATTCAGTCGGAGGTCTTTCCTTCTTCTGCGCAGGTTTCGGTGCCACCTATATACTCTGACCTGCAGCTTACCAAGGGAATTCCGGCACGATTAGGACCAAAATGTTAAATAAATTCGTTAAAGTCAGACTGTAAAATCATCTGGCATTTAAAAATGACAGTCAATAACAAACAGTAATGCAGGTTTCTCAGGTATCTACTATACAAATATTCTAATGTACATTAGGAGGCAAAAAACCATACACAAACTTGTACAGAATTTTGTCTGGCTTTATTCAGGAAATACATGATATTTTATAGGGTTTACAATCAGCTTTTGCCCACCTCACTGGCGTGGTCAGTGACAGTCTTTACATCATGACCATTCATAAGAAAAATGCTGATATTACAATTTTAAAAAGTTACTTTCCCATGAGAATATTGCAGCCTTGCAAGCACCTGGTCAGTCACAATGTCCTTCCGAGGATGTAGCCAATTCAAGGCTCTTAGATTAGTTCGAATACAATGGGTGCATGTCTTCTTTAATGCTTCTCTTTGTCTCTTTCTTGTTCACCAGCTGGACATTATCTCTGATAGTGCACAAGGCGCTCTTCTGGTAGAAGCAGGAAAAGATACACATGCACACAGATTCATTATTTTCTAACTTTGCAAAATAATCTTTCACTGACAGACATGAGCCAGGCCGAGCTGGTCGCTGCCAAGGCCAAGTTTCTAATCACACAGCAGCTTATGCTTCAAGCAATAATATGCGAGTTTATTTCTACTATTATTCTAGTAAAACAGAATTAAATGCATTACATATTACTCTATTTCTCAATCTATGTGTTTCATATATGTTCAAGTTCATTTATATATATCAAACCACACAACTTATATGTCAGAATATGTGAATACATATTTCTCTAACAGCTTATATATGAATACATATTTTTTAGCAGCTTGTATGTGAATACATATTTTTCTAACACATACTGTCAGTCATGGCTGTGCGACATGCTGTCAGCTCCCTCAGACCCTGTCTGGTGTACCGTTACATACATGACTGTGCCTGCATGACAGCCCGAAACATAGCTGAGGTTGTAAGACCTCTGTGGGCACGTCTGACAGGGGCAGTACACCCACGGATGCTCCCACGAGAACCCCTGGACATCTGTCTGTGTGGTAACATCTCAGGGCCATGCCCATGGCTGCTGTGTGGGGATGCATGTGCCACAGATACCACATTACCCTGGTCAATGCCCACTGTATGCTGTCCATCACCTAGGGACATTGGTGACAAAGGGTGTATTGGCAGGATAACTGTGCGCATTGATGGGGTTGACAGCTGTGTACTGTCAATTGGCTGACCAATGACAGACCCTGGCATACCTTCCTGTGCCATTACACAGATGTCATCATTATCAGTACCCATGGCACCTGATTCAGGTTCCCTGCTGCATGACACCAGAGTAGCACCAGAACCTGTGGGAGGGAAACAGGAAACACAGTTTACAATGTCTACACAATATTACCAGTGATGCACACATCCACACATGCACAGGTCAACACATGCACACATGCACACATGCACACGTGCACACATGCACACATGCACACATGCACACATGCACACATGCACACATGCACAGGTGCACACATGCACACGTGCACACCTACACATGCACACATGCACACAGTTGCACACAGTTGCACACAGTTGTACACTACTCAGTATGCGAGATATCAACACACAGACACAGACACACCTGCATGCATACACAGAGCACTACTCAGTGAGCCTAATATTACTATTACTATCAAGACTATTAAAGGTATTGTTAATACACACTCACCAGCATGGATAGGCTGCATTGCTGTTACACCGGAGGGACCTGCAGAAGTGAGGAAACTAATGTCAGTGGGCACAACTGTGCCATTGTTACTGAGTATGATACAGGTCAGTAGTACAACAGTCGCCTTTCATAGGTCAGCAGCTGATATTGAGGATATCACACTTGCACATTAAATACTATGATGACAGCTACAAACCAAGGACACACCTCACACATGCATTAACTACCAGTGTACACAACAGTCAACTATACATATGGCATATTACCTGCACGCTCATAGTCTTGCTGCTGCGTGGCTCCAGCCTCCATCATAATGCATGTCTGCTGCTATTGTTGTTGGCGGGCTGGAGCCACTACACTCATGAGTAGTCCCTCCAGTCTGGTGAGTGGGGGATGTGTAGCCACCCCACCACCTGTGGCGACCTGTTGCCTGTGGATATCTGACGCACGCTGATGGACATTTCTGATTAAATCACTGCAGTGATGTCGTACCTGCTCATATGTCCTATTATGCGTGCCTATGTCATTTACCCGATGGACCATGTCTTGCCACAGTGTAGCCCTCTCCTGCTGATTCTGGCTGGTGCGGGAAAAGAGTATTGCATTATACCACACCGGGCTCTGGTGTATCTCCTCATCCTCAGCTGCAGAGTAAGCTGGATTTCACGGATGAGCCATGTTCCTGAAAAAGGAAATAACATGATATCAGCAATATATGTCAGCAGAATTTGGCATACATACTACACATGCTACTCGACTGTTGTGATACGACATATCTCACATATATAGCATCTGTCTGTCTATTGGTGGATACACATGTAAATGGCCAGGTATCAGTGCTCAGCCAGCAACTGTGCAACAGTACCTGGCACACTCCATATGACATACTACCAAACCCCAGCAGTCAGAACACTGATTCAGGTCCAGAGCACCTCCTCACTCTGGGGGTTTGTATCTAGGTACTGTATGGGCTACATCATCAACTACTGTGAGCTGACCACAAACTAATTGCCCTGGATATACATATCCCACCTCCACCACCAGCACAAACGACTATAGTGAATAACATTGCAAATGCAAACCTTACACTTTGTAACAGTGACATGGTATCCTTTCAGCCCACTGGGCCAGTGGAAGACACAACCCACAATGCTGACCCCTTCACAAATGATTTCTACGGACATCTCCGAGAATGCATGGATCATGCAATCCCATATAAGACCAAGACACTCTCCACAAAGGGACAGCATCCTGTCTGGTGGACCCCAGCCATAGACAGATTGTATTACAAAAGATGGAAGCTACTGCAAGACAGAGCATAATTCCATAAAGGGAAGGCATGTCTGAGCAGCACTAGTAAGGAGCTATTTTCTCTCATACAAACATCCATGGGCAACTTTGAGAGGGAAATCAACAGGGACACTACAGATAACCACAAGGCCTTCTTCAGTTATGTTAGCAACCTGGTCAGAAACCCTCCACTATGCTCATAGTTAGTACACAACAACAAATAATTAACTGAACCCATAGATATTGGCAACATTGTGGCAGACAGGTTCAGTGCAGGTTTCCCCCCTCCCTCTCCCCCAAAATAAGACATAGTTATCCCAGCTGACTGTAACCTCCCTGTCATCACAGATGTCCAGGTGAGAGCCGCCCTCAGGAAAGCAGAATACGCAATATGAATGGGACCTGATGGTATCCCCGGTTGCATGCTACATGAACTCCAAGAGGAGCTAAACACACATATAGAAGTGCTATGTAACACTAGCCTGACTACAGGATATGTACCTGTACACTGGCGCACAGCAGCAGTGGTTCCACTCCACGAAGGAGGCACCTCTACATACCAATACAATACAACACAATACAATACATTACAATACAATACTATACAATATGATATTGCCCCTGGGACTACAGCAGCATACTGTTCTGCTACCCTGACCATTGTGACACATGTGGTGTGATGGTACCTGCTGCTGTCAAACAGTTACACAGGGTGACTCATATGGCATATTATCACTCAGACTAACATTCAGCAGGGGTATGTGTGACATGTACTCATGGGGAGTCTTGCTTCTTAACGCTGTGTGGTTTATTGCAGGGTATGTCTTATCTGTGGGTAGGAACCTGTACCTCCACCATGTGCTCTCTATTGCAGTGGCACAGATGACACACAGCAGTCATTTAGGTTGTGGATGGTGTGAGGTGTTACTATGGTTGTTTGACATCTGTCATGGGTGTGACTTAAGTATGTAAATCCAGGAGTGGTAACCTCTATGTGGGTAGTATGTGTGTACTCTGTGGTGTTGTCAGTCACTGTGCATTGGTAATGTGTTTGAGTGCATTGTCACAGTGTTGTACATGTCACTGTGTCCTTCTCCATATCTGTAGCTGTCATGTGAGGTACATACCATGGCAGCCATTATGTGGTGTGGAGGGGTATACTGACCTACATGTCCGTAGCTGACACACCATGTCTGCTGACACATACCATGTGCAGGTATTCCAGGAATAGTGTGCCACTGTGAATATCATTGGGGGGACTATTGTACACATTTATGACCCTGTTCACCCCTGATACATGCAGTGGTGGGCAGCCAATCACATATCTGGTGGTTACTGGTGTAGGTGATTTGAAATGGTGTATGGTACTCCAGTTTTGACACTGGTGTTCACTCCATGCCTTTGTCACCAGGCACCTGTTGCAATACATCTGTACACATGTGCCTCACTCAGAATATATATACATCTCTCTCTCTCTCTCTATATATATATATATATATATATATATATGTATATAGATATATCTATATCTATATGTATATATATATATATATATATATATATATATATATATGTCTGTATACATATACACATATATATATTGATGTACATATATTGCTATAGATATGGAGAGGGGGGGGTGTGACAGAGAGGGGGTGAGAGTGACAGAGGGGGTGGGACAGGGGGTGTGTGAGATCATCATATACAGTCATACCTGTAGATAGTCAGATATGTCTGTCTATGTATATGTATATGTATCTACATATATCTATATCTGTATGTGTGTGTATTACATATATATGTTTGTACATATTCTATCTATCTACATCTGTCTATGTATTCCTACATCTCTCTCTATGTATGTAAACATATATGCATATTTATATATATATACATATACATACATATTTTGACATACATACATATTTTGACATACATATGTATCCATATGATAGATAGGTATATCAACATGTTTGTTTACCATACTGTATACACACACTAACATACTGCTAAACATACATAACTGTGAAACCTACTTTGTACATTGCACTACAACCTACATTCAACCTACATTGATATGTGCACATAGATGCTCTCACATACAAATGTATGTACAGCCTTCACTGATAGTTGCTGTATGTCCCCTGCCCTTTGCACATCTTCATATACATATGGATACAGACCAATGACACATATGGAGGGTTCACAGTATGTAGACTTTTATAGTATTACTTTACATTACCTGTGTTTGTCACAGCTGCTTGTGTTGCTGTCTGGTTTTGTGTCCTGCTGCTCCACTTGCCAGTTGTCAGCTTTTAGGTGGCTGCTGCTGACCAGTTTTGTTTGTGTATGTTTCATTTTGTTTTTCTCTGTCTCTCTCTCTCTCTCTCTCTCTCTCTGTCTCTCACTACCTCCACAGGGTGCAATGAAAGTATTGCATGTGTGGACTGGGAGTACAGCATGCTTTTGTAGGTATCTGCATATGTCCATGTGATGGCCTCTGCACCAATTGTTAGCCAGCATTTGCTAATTGCATGCAGCCAGTTGTGTACTGATTGCAGTTCTCACTGTGATTTCAGAACAGTGCTATAAAAAGGTATGTGAGATAGGCATAGCCCTTTCAGATTTTAAGGGCAGGGACCATGCTGGTATGCTGTGGACACTGTTCTGTGAGTGTAAAGGTTGGTATCTCTCTCATATTTCCGGCTGTGTTGTAGATTAACATTTCTCCATTCATTTCTCCAGTTTCCTGTACTAACTGTGTATGTACACTGATACCTAAGACTACTACTACTGTTAATGTGGGTGTGTGTGCTTTCCTGTGGGACATGTGGTGTAACTGGTGTATAGCAGTGGCTCTTGCACTTTGTTGCTATGGCTTCAATATTTGCCCTTTACAGTCACTACTTGTATGCCTGCTAGGTGTCTTGACTGTAGTGTGCTGCTGTGGCTTTCCTATTTTCCATGTACATTCACACCTTGGAATGCTTGTTATATCTGCTAGGGTGTTACAGCATGCAGTGTGGTCTGGCCATGATGTGGGCCTTGACATCTATTAGGGTATTTGAGTATGCTGCTGAGCAGGCCCCAGAGACTCTCAGGTGCATCTGTTATCTGCCTCATGGAATGGTACATATCAGTGGGGTACACCCATTAAATTGTCTGGTATTCTGCAGTTGTGACTGTGGGATAGCATGAGCATATGTATTACTACACTATTTCTGCCGTGCAAGTGGTGCATACTTTCAGGACTTCATAGTTACCATTGCATGTGTTGTAACACCTTTCTGCCTACTGTTTGTACATTTCACATGGAGTCTGTGGGGCATCCCTGTAACTCAGTCACTGTTGCTATGTCTAGGCTCTTAACTATTCAAATATGGCGGTGTCAGACCTCTCAAGTGTACAGATATTTGCAGGTTGTCCACATTTCTGCCTCATATTTTGGTCAATATCTCATGCACAGCTCTTTCTGGCAAATCACTCTGGGCTCAAGTCAGCATATAGTGACAAACATTTAAGTTTCAGACTTCATACCCTTCCAAACATCCAACAAAATGCAGAACCTGTTACTCTCTGAACTGTCTAAGTTTGTTGTAACATTATTAGGAATGTGTCCCTGGTTTTGGCCCTTTGCTCCACATATTTTATTACTTGGTCCGGATGTGTTCCTGTAACTGGTTGTGGGGTATGGGCAGTGATTATCCTGCTGTGAGTATGTGTGTGGCTTGCAAGGTGCTACAGTGACATTATTACCTACTAGCTACCAACTAGCATGGTTGTTTCTGTTCACACACTGCTATTATAGAAATCCACTAGATTTGACAGTAAATATACATGACATACTTTGTGTACTACACATCCTATATTCCCTTTCCATTCATTCCTACTATTACATGATATATTTATTGTAGCACAATATTCTTATATAACAGTCATGGCTTAGTGGTAAGTCATGCAGACTACTGTTTCCAAGGTCCTGGGTTCGGGACTGACAGTGGGATTTTATTTTGCTTTTGAGCAGACTACAGGACCTGTCATTCAGAGTGACTAAGGCACTTTTAAGCAATTGTAACCGGGTTAGTGCTGGTTTGCACGGAGCTCACGCATGCGCACTGGCATTCAGCTCTGCGCACACCCGCTTACAACCGCTTAAAAGTGCTTACTCGTGCGCACACCTGCGCTATTTTCTTTGAAAGAAATGAAAATGGGGAGACAGGAAAGTGGTGAAAAAGGGGTCACAAAGAGGGTAAGACAGTAGGGAAACAAGCTTGGGTTTTGCAGGAGGGATGTAGGTAAGGCCCATAGCTGCCCATTTCTTCATCAGCAACAGCTGTGCATATGTTTGTAATTTGGTGTGAGATTTGAAACCTTCCACCCCTGAGAGAGGTGTAAGGACAACAATAATACTTGTTGTACAGCCAATTGTAATTGACAGTTTCCATGTCCAGCAGACATGTGTGCGAAGTGGGCAGCTATGTATGGGGTGTAATTTTTATGTGGGTACAGAGTGCCCTTTTTTTTTTTTTTCAGGTGAGAGTGATATGTCAGGTAAAGGAAGTCGGTATAGCTGGGGAGGTAGGTTGGGTAGGTCAACAGACAAGACAAACAAAATGCATACAGGGGTGGTGTATGACATGTGTGGGGGGGGGTTACACAATTGACGGGGATGGATGTTTGGATATCCAGAGCCCATGAGCCCACAGATGGCAACAGTGGAATTGATATCCCCACCCAGGGGCAGTTGCCACTGTGCCTTCACTGCCCAGGACAGGGCTGTGCTGGGGTCTGTGTAGGCCAGGCAGCAGGCATGCCCGTTAGTTGTGCCACCTGTGCCTCAAGCTGGCGTAGGGCCCAAGAACAGCTTCCTGGATCTCCCTATGCACCACAGTCCGGATGCTATGGAGGGTGAGTGGTGGTTCTCCTCCGGCCACACTTGCAGAGGGGGGACGAGCCCCATCCCCTGCAGTGCTTCCACCCGCAGGTGGCACAGGGCCACCGGAGGAGGGTCCGGACTGGGCACTACTGCCAGGTGCACTCGCCAGCTGAGGTGGGAGAGGTGGGTCCGCTGGAACCCGCCTTCCCTGTCATCCTATGTTTTGCATTATGTCATGACAGTTTGGGTTAGTAACATACAATACCATTCACAATTAGTTGTAACAGCATGCATTAGTATTCCCATTAACCAAACACCCAGATATTCACACCATTGAACAGCGAGCATAACACATGCATAATTTGAACAGCAATACACAGTCCAACAACATGCAGGGTTGATTGATGGCAACAGGCCATCAAGTTTGGATGTATGAACAGAGCAGATGCATCAACGTACATGCAAATATGTATGACCCAACAGGACAAATGTCCAGGGGTGTTAATTGTGATTGCACATACCAATTTCACGTGGAATGGATTATATGTGGTTATAGGGTAGGGTGAAGAAAATATAATTAACACCTTCAAATACCAATACATATGCTGTACATTTCTAATAGCTGCAGATATATACACACTACATTTCTACCTACAGTTTCCTATGTGATAACTACTTTAAGTTGGTGATAGGAATGTTACTGCTACATCAATATACATTTTCATTTTTATTCATACATGTTCATATCTGGCTCTGTTCAGCTACATCATCCTGCTACATTTGCTTTATATAGCTATAGACAACTGTGGATGTTTGGTATTTCAGACAATCATACTATCTGCATATTGCAGACTGAGAGCAACATATCCAGATTTTGGGATACACATTCCAGCTGCAGGAACATTTTGAACACATTTCGCAGTTTGGTTCTGCTTGTCACATTCATTTCATTCTGTACTGACTGCAGTATACTTTATTCAGGAGTTATTACTACTTTATTGGTGGATTTATAACTCTTTCTCACACTCTTTCACTTGTTTTATTTTTACAATTCAGGATGGTACTTACTTCTAGGCTTTATTGACATGTTTTACCTGTAGTTATTACAATCCTTTCCAACAGTCTCACTTCTGTCATGTTTCAGTATTTCAACAGGGATATATTTCACACGTGTTTTGCTCATCTTCTGCAGCTGTACTTTTCAGCCTGCTGCAGGTTGTGTACTATTATATTACAGGTGGGGCATCTTTATTTCAGACTTTATTTCAGACATTTTCATTTTTCTGTTTGGATTACAGACTGCAACACACTTTTGTAATCAAGCAATACTTGCAAACACTCTTACACTGTTACTTGCACATTTTATTACTTAGTGACTACACTGCACTCGTTTGCTAACTGTCATACTTTTATATTTATTTACAGTTACAGGGAGAAGATTACTGACCTGCCTGGTGGCACAACGCACCAGCCTATCGCCATAGGCTCTGCGGTTCACAGAATGGACACCTGCAGCTGTAATATAAATAAAGTAATATTGGAATACACATCTCCATAATATCAGCTAGGTTAATTTCTTACATACATAATTAGATGTAACTTACTCAGTAGTGGGGCGTTGGGTATTTGCCGGGCCTCCTGGATCCAAAGGTTCAGTTGGTCCTGCTTGCATCTCTTCAGGTCCGCATGGTGGTGACGGACCTGCTCACCAGTCCTTGGAATCCCTGTGGCACTGGTAAGATCATGAGCCAACCGGTCCCATGCCTCAGCCCTATATGCTCCCCACAGGACCTGGCCCTGCATGAGTTGGGCCTCATGATTGTGGACAAGGAGCCAAACCATATAAGTGGACTCCTCAACGCCCCACCTCTGTGCTCGGAAGCAACTACCCTCATCTACTCCTGACATTCTGGCTGCAAGTTAGTTCTACAATCGGTTATGCTGTGTATTCCCCCTATGGGGCTTATATATGCTGTTTTTCCTGCACTTATCTGTGATTGGCCATTTTGGAATTGTATCAGCTTCACAAAACCTGCTTTGTCATGCTCCTCTTTCTATTCATTCCTATATATTTGCTATTACTGCATTTCTAAGTACAGCTGTCATGGCTTAGTGGTTCAGTACCTTGACTATGATGCATGGTATCTTGAATTCGAACCTGGCCACTGCTTTTTATATTTTATGACTGTCTAGACAGGCTAGGAGGTGTGTCTGTGTAAAGGCAGTTTTGTTACAGCTTGCTAAACATTGCCCGTCGGTTAGCTTGGTGCGGTGCGCAGCTCCACGCAAACGTGTTATGCTGGTTTACGCTTCATTTGGCTGTAAGCACACATATTACGCTCAGCTCAGCTAGGAGCACACAGTTTCAGTGTGTTAAACCACTGCTCACCTACGGGCACTCATTTTGCACCTGTTGAACCACTGCTCACCTATGGGCACTCATTTTGCACCTGTTAAACCACTGCTCACCTTCGGGCACTCATTTTACACCTGTTAAACCACATCTCACCTACAGGCAGATGCACTCAACTTGTTAAACTGTAGCTCAGCTATAGGCACATCTGGCATCTTTTATTATTTTGTTATCTCACATTTCTTCAAAATAAATGGCCTATTTCATTACATTTTACATAAAATATAATTTTATATGTGTACATATATGTCAGGGACTTGTTTCGTGCTTATTTCACTAAAAATAAAAATTGATGTTGTGGGGGCTTGAACCATGACTGCCTGCTCTTCAGCCAATGTCTCTACCACTACGCTAATGCTTTTTGGCTTACTTTGCATAGTTAGTTCTTATATGCTTTTCCACTTACTGCTAACTGTGGCTGAGCCTTGGGCACGCCCGCGCAAACGAGCGCACTCACGGGCAAACATCTTTACAATTTAAAAAAAATATAACATGTTCATTTATATAATTTTATGTTCATAGTCTGTGGGGGCATGTGTTGTGTTGTGTTTATTCACATTTCCATGTACTCTGTCGTGGGGGTTTACTTTAAGCACTTTTACTCTTCTGGGGGCGTGTCTGCTTGCAGGGCTCGGCCTACGGACACGCCCCCTACTGTCTTCCACGGACCATGTAAGCCTTAGGTGTGATTCAGCATGCCCTCATGCATATGCATGACATGCTGACGTCACGCCGTTTAACTGCAGCCTCCGTGTAAGCCTTGTAACTCTTACACGGAGGCTTCGTGAATCCTGCCCCATGTCTGAGCAGCTTCATCTACAGGCATCACAGGATCGATTGTAGCCTCCAACTGCATTGATCATGTTGGTGAGGTCAGTCCAGATTTGATGTCTCCAAACCATATTGTCTGTGTGGCCAAGGAATCTCTATCCATGTTGTTGGAGAGCATCAATTATGATGTCATTTTCCTGGGAATAGAAGTTGTCACCCCTATGATGGTTGGTCATCTGAAAGGCAGTGATATGCACATGATAATTTCCTTGTGTGAGCTCATTTATGCAATCAGTCTGTGAACAGTATATGTCAGCATAAACAGTATGCATTCTTGTGCATTGCAAAGGTCTGTATAACACTGTATGTGATAAATATTGTGACATATAAAAAGTTGAAACAATTTCATAACATTTATAAAATCAACATAACATTTTTGCAGTTTGTGAGTTAAAATACTACATCGAGTAACAATTTAACAACTTACGAAAAGTGACAGAAAACTTCAGGATCAGTAGGCAGGCCACAGACAGTACGGATCCATAGTATATTGAGCCAGTAGTGATAACACCTTTGTTAAGAAGCATCATTGAAGAAATGTCAGTAACAGCAACGGCACATGTTTTAACAGTTTTGTTAGGAAAGATGAATTAAGAAATATCCATAATGTCAATATCACATACTAGATATGGATAGTGTCAGAATCTGTATGCTAAATGATGGAATGATGGCATAGAAGAGTACAAAAAATGTGCTAGTGATGATAGAACTCAATCTACTAGAAGAAGCTCAGATTTAGAGAAAGTGAGGTGACTGAAGTGTCAGCTCGGGGAAGATGCTCCTAATTAGTACAGGATTGTCTCAGGAACAACAGGATGCTGAATGTAATATTGTACAAGACTGAATGAGTGTGAGAAGCAGCGGTATAATGCCTGGCACAAATCATTTATATTGGCGTTGACTCTGGTTGGCTCAGGTGCATTCAAAGACATTGGAAACATCTTCTATACTTAAAAAAAAGTATGTGCATAAATCAGTATGTATTATTTATTTATTTATTGTATTTGTTTACTGAGACAGTATGACTGAGCAGAAAGTTACCCTTTCTTAGCAGAGGCCTGGTGAAAATAAGTTCCAGAAAAATAACAATATTACATCAGACAGGAGTCCCCATGGACTATGATGTTTGCAGATGACATTGTGATCTGTAGTGAGAGTAGGGAACAGGTGGAGGAGACCCTGGAGAGATGGAGATATGCTCTAGAGAAATGAAGGTCATCAGGCCTAAGACAGAATATATGTGTGTCAATGAGAGGGAGAATAGAGGAATGGTGAGGATGCAAGGAGTGGAGGTGGCGAAGGTGGATGAGTTTAAATACTTGGGATCAACAGTTCAGAGTAATGGTGAGTGTGGAAGAGAGGTGAAGAAGAGAGTACAGGCAGGATGGAGTGGGTGGAGAAGAGTGTCAGGAGTGATTTGTGACAGACGAGTACCAGTAAGAGTCAAAGGGAAGATCTACAAGAGGGTAGTGAGACCAGCTATGTTATATGGGTTGGAGACAGTGGCACTGACAATAAGGCAGGAGTTAGAGCTGGATGTGGCAGAGTTAAAGATGTTGTGATTTGCACTGGGTGTGATGAGGGTGGACAGGATTAGGAATAAGTATATTAGAGGGTCAGCCCAGGTTGGAAAGTTTGGAGACAAAGCCGGAGAGGCAAGATTACATTAGTTTGGACATGTGCTGAGGAGGGATGCTGAGTATATTGGGAAAAAGATGCTAAGGATGAAGTGACCAGGTTACAGGAAAAGAGGAAGGCCTAAGATAGGGTTTATGGATGTGGTGAGAGAGGACATGCAGGTGGTTGGTGTGACAGAGCAAGATGCAGAGGACAGGAAGAAATGGAAACAGATGATCAGCTGTGGCGACCCCTAACGGGAACAGCCGAAAGAAGATGATGATCACATAAAGAAGATATTGTAAACAGAGGTATACAAGTAATCAACAAATATACAACATTTAAACAGTTTACCATTAATTATTAGTAGCATTATCTAATAAGCTATGAAACATTTGGAAAATAGGTTGGCAGAAGGAGAGAACAGGAGGAAATGGAGGATTAGTATTTAGAGGTGAGAGAGAATGTTTTAGAATAGGTAGAAGGAAGAAGAGGAACAGGTAGAGGACAAGGAGGAGAATTCATATCAATAATTGAGGGTTCTAGTAACTTTATTGTGTGTGAGCAAGCTATCTTTGGTGCAAAACATTGTGCATAAGGACTTTGGTGCACAAACATTTGTCCATCACAATGACTAGCACTTCTTGCTCTTATGTCAATTCAAGAGGACTGGTTTTATTGCCAGATCACCTTTAAATATGGTATCTTGCAAACAACATCATCTTTCATACTTTTAATAACTGCATTGTATGTAAAATAATTTGTAGTGATGTTTTGGTGCATAGGACAGCTGTATTTATCTCAAAAGTGTATATTAGGGATTAGGTGCAAAGGCCTGCATTTCTCTCTCAACTAGCGCTTGCTGCTGTAACATCAACTCAGGTATTGCACTCCATTTGGCTAGCCTCTTTGAAGTCAGCTAATTGTGAGTGCTAGTGAGTTAATGAGTGAGAAGTAGCAAGTGAAGCGTGTGAAGATTTTATGTCTTCATGCTATATATTTTCTGCATTTACATGGGTAACTGCCGACTATAGCTTCTGTTTAAAGTCAGTTAAAAAGCACACTAATCACTCCAATAAAAATAAGTGTCACTACCTGTTACATTCCCTGATATTCTCTCAGTCTTCTTCTGTCAGCAAATGTATGTATGCATCTATAGGAATAAAGGCATGGGAATGTCATTTGTGGTTTGCTGAAGATACCTTAATACAGCTCACCCCTAGATTAGTCATAAAGCATGCATTCAAAAAAGGTGATGTTAGGGAAATGACCAGGCTGATATATATATAATATATATATATATATATATATATATATATATATATATATATATATACGGGTCCCCTTCGAATGGTTGACATTTCACAATGTCAACATTCATATGGCCGAGACCATATGCAAGGGGAGCCGGCATCTCCCTACAGTGCGGAATGGAAAGATTTCCACTTCCGCACTGTAGTGCGATCTCGGAGTTGGTATATTTAAGTTCTGGGGGGTGTGGGGGGGAGGGCGGAGCAGCGTTAAGGTAAGTTTTTTTTTTGTTTTTTATGTTCTACTTGTATGGTCGACATTTCAATTCAAATGTTGATCATATGGTCTCAGCAATATGAATTTCAACAGGTGGTGCTGCGGTAGCGTTGTCGCCTCACAGTAAGACGCTGTCCAGTTCGATTCTCAGCTAGAGTGTCTTCTATGTGGAGACATGCATGAATGGGCGTACCTTTGTTGAAGGTTGTGCTTCAGGGCTGGCAACTCGGCATGTAAAAATCTACTGCCAGTCATTAGCAGACTGGAGTTCTGCTGTGGCAACCCCTAACCAGGAAAAGCCGAAAGACACAACAACATATATATATATATATATATATATATATATATATATATATATATATATATATATATATATAGGTTACCGCCATGAACCTGGAAAACTATCATCACAGCTACTAATTTTCCCTTTCTGAGTTTTGTTTTTCCTTAAGTAAAGTGTTCACTACCCTTAAACCTGTCTTTAATGGAAAGGGAATTAGGACAAACCCAGACATACAAACCTATAAGTCTACTTTCATGTTGTGGAAAATTAATGAAGAAGGTAACGTTGGATAAGTTATTGTCAGAACTGGAAAGGTTGGGACTTTAAACCATATATCAGCATGCCTGTGTTGAAAATACATTTATTACTACCTGTAACAATATAATAACATCTATGAATGCAAAATTGTGCAGTGATGTAATTTATATAGCTTTAACTTCAGCATTTGATGAAGGCACATGTAGTGTCCTGAAAAAAGGCATTTTTTACTTTTTTCTTCTACTGTTAATTGTGCTAAAAGATGTACACATATGATATGTGTTGAATATCAGCATATACAGCTAACTGTCATTGCATTAAGAGTAATTCCACATAAATTTCATAGTAAAATTATAAATTAAAGTACTGTCTGTCAAATGTGAATGGGACATGTACTGTCATCTGAGTGCCTGGCCTTTGAGTATACCATTCAAAAAGATTACCTGTGTGCTAAAAACCTGAATGAGTAAATGAAAGGAGGACAGAAGTTTTAACAAGCAGTGTTAAATACTGGCTTCTGTGTGTTATTTCAGCATTGCCACACTTTACATATTGATGAATAGCTTTTGTAATTGTTGTATGGCATGGACTCTATGGTTTCAGTCTGTTTTTGGCAATAGCCCAGACAGCCTAGTGTACACTTTATATTGCAAAACTGGATATAATGAAGATAGGTTGGCAATTTCTAACTTCAGAATGAAAATTATACACTGAGCTGTCAGCACTATAGTCAGTAATAGACTAAAACCAGAGTGCATACTTCCACTTCATCTGTTATATTCTAGCATGTTGGGGGCAATAAATGCTAGATTCTGAGTTTGATTAAAAGAACACAAACATAGGCACAGTCACAGACTTTGCTACTTAAATTTGCATTATGAGTTTTCAGTCCAACTAGTACTTCAAATATAGAAAATAATATTGAAATAAAGTGCACACTTTACATATTGATGAACAACTATTGCAATCTATATAAAGGTATCCTGTTCTTTTGCTTATTTTTTCGAGTTATTTATAGCACTTTGTCTACTGTATATTTTTCTAGCTAGTTTCACTGTGTGTGAGGTATTAACTGGAAATTGTCCACTTTTATTAAGCATATGTTGGGTTGTTTGATTCTGATAACTTGTTTACAGTTATAAGTTTTGTCTAGAGGCTCCTTTAGCTGTTTAAAACTTTCATTTAAAGGCTCACTGCTGCTTTTCTGCTGTGAGAAACATTTCTGCAGTTATAGTTGGTGGCTTTGCAGTTGCCCGCCCCTACAGTAAATTTGATCTGGGACCCTCCTCCCAGTCTAGTGTCATTACCTCATTCTACCTAATACAGGGAGAACATTTGAGAAGGTCAATCAGCTTCTTCTCATCCTTTCTCTCTTTCCAAGTAAAAAAAAAATAAATATTTCTAAGCTTGTTTCCTGCCTTTCCTGTGGGTAGTCTAGTCTGGATACAGATTTGCTGTGTCCAGGACTATTTGTGGGCTTCTAAGCCCCCAAGCCTTTTTGTGTTGGAGGGAAGCCTTCTAGCTTAATTTTGTTTCTTAGAACTAGCCAGTTTTTTAGTTTCAGCACTCAAGTCTGTTTCTTTGAGCTCAGCACTTCTTCAGAACTTATTTAAGCACTAAATAAGCTACAAATTACTACAGCACTCAACTTTCCTCACTGACTAGAGGAAAACAGTTTTAGTACTTAACTAATAAGCAGCTATCCAGGCATGTCTAAGGGTCAGCTCCCAGTGTTTTCTCCTGTCTACCTGATGAATCTTGGCATCTTGAGGGCAATGCAGCAATTGCCTCATGTACACAGACAACCCTCTCCTCCAACCACCTAACACTACAACCTGTGAGAGATGCACTTATTTAACCAAACTGGAAGCAAAGCTCTCTTCACCCAAGACTGGTCTAGACAGTCAAGAGGAGAAGGTAAACACTTGCACCACACCACACTCAGCACATAGTCCCTCAAAACCTACACCACCAAAACACACACATAGAAGCAAAAAACCCACACCTACATTCGTGGAGGCTCTCACTAAAAACCTGCCCAAGCAACAGGGACCGCCAAAGCAGAAACACAAGCAACCTCCACCCCCCAACACAACCCAAATGACACATAGCCCACAAACTCAGTGTGCCACTCAACCACAGCCCATAAGGCATAACAACGTACCCAACACTCTAGTCATAGGTGACTCTATAGTCAGGCACACTGATGTTCCACTCACCAGGCTAAACAAGGAGAACATTACTGTCAGCTGCCTCTTGGGTGCCAGGATGACTCTGTCATTGTCCATGTTGGTGTGAATGACCTGAGACATACCTCCCTGGACTACATGAAAAGGGACATGGAGGAGCTGTCTGATCTTGTAGCCCAGGCAGGTATGACCATAGCTCTGAGTAGCATCCTGCCATCACCCAGACTGACACCACAGTACAAGGACAAAATGATTGACTTCAACAATTGGCTAAGCTTCTGGTGTCATTCTAAGGGGATCCAGTATCTGTCTGCCTGGGATGACATGATCGACAAACCACGATGCTTTGCCAGAGATGGCCTGCACCTGTCGCCCCTGGGATTCCAGCTACTGGCTAAGGCTCTAGCCACCCCTATAGTGCCTTTTTTAGGCAAGGTTCAAATGACAAATTCACCACCGTAACAGGTACAAGCAAGAAGAATCTGAGGGCATTGCTACTCAATGCTAGAAGTCTAAACCTCAAAATGCACTCACTCGAGGCACTCCTTAAAATGGAGAACATCGACATCTGTGCAGTGACAGAGACCTGGTTCAAGGCTCCAGACAGTACCTCTGCATTACCAGGCTATAATTCATACCACACCTTTCGGCCACCTAACCTGGACCGAAACACTAAAGGCGGAGGCGTGTCCATATTCATTAGGATATCCACACCTCCAGGCTAGTTGCTCAGCATAATGCAACTGAGATTATTCAAGTGCAACTAACTCTGGGAAAGACCACAATCCAAATAGTAGCTTGCTACAGATCCCCCACCATGGCCCAGGATTCCCACTCCTCATTTCTTGATACACTGGAAAATATTAGGGTACAATCTAATACCCTAATAATGGGCGATTTCAACTACCCCACCATTAACTGGGAAAACTACTCATGTACCAACTGTTGTGCACAACGTTTTCTGGAATTCATAAATTCCAATGCCTTGGATCAACTTATCCACACCCTCACCAGGGGCAGCAATATCCTAGACCTGGTAATTACCAACATGGGCAACCGGTGTTCCACACCAGAGGTCAATTCCTTGTTGGTCAGATCCGACATCAAGCTAATCACCCTAGACATCCACATCCCTCCCCCACGCCCCATTAGGGAAACCACAGTAAAAAATTTCTCCAGAGCCAACTTCACACTTCTTAAGACAGAAGTGGCAAACTTCACGACACCTATGCTGATGAACAATAGAGGTATGACTGCTGAATCCTACACAAATGCACTTTATAAGCACTTACACGAGTGCATGAATCGTGCAATCCCTAACAGAACCAAGATGCTATCCTCCAAAACAAAGAAGCTAATCTGATGATCCCCTGCCATAAACAAACTCTACAACAGAAGAAAGAAACTGTTGCAAAAAAGAGTAAAATCCCATGATTGGAGAAACTCCCTGGTCAGCCTTAGTAAGAAGCTGAGATCCCTCATAAAATCCTCCAAAGCTAGTTAAGAAAACAAAATTGCCACTGACACTAAAGACAACCACAAATCATTCTATAGCTATGTCAAGAATCTCAATGGCAACACTCAAATCTGCTCTGAGTTACAGCGCAATGGCACTAAATATACAGAACCAACTGATATTGCCAACATCCTGGCAGTGCTAACGTTACCCCCCTGTCATCCCCTAAAGGGCCCATCTCTATACCACAAGAATGCAAAGTTCCTGTAATCACGGTTGCACAGGTAAAAAACACTATCCAAAGCCAAGAACACAGCATCCGTGGGACCTGACAACATCCCAGGCTGTGTTCTACATGAACTACAGAACGAAGTGGCACCCCACTTAAGTACCATGTTCAATCATAGCCTCACCTCAGGCACAGTGACAGTTATCCCACTCCACAAAGGGGGAGCCACCACAGACCCTGAAAACTACTGCTCCATTAGCCTAACGAGCCTGGTCTGCAAGGCTATGGAACATATCATCATAAAACTTATAAACAATGACATTGGTAATCTCCAAACTCAGGAACCCACCCAGTTCGGGTTTGTAAAAGGCAGATCATGTCTCCGAAACCTGATAGACTTCTTTGAAGCAGTCACCAAAGCCGTAGATGAGGGTAAGGTGGTTCACACAGCCTATCTAGATCTCACCAAGGCTTTCAACACCATACCCCACTCTGGAATTACAGATAAACTCACTAAACTAGGTATAAATCCCAATGTCACAAGATGGGTTTCCAACTGGCTCACTCACAGAACCCACACTGTGAAAGTAGCAGACTCCAAATCCAACTTCAGACAAGTGACAAGTGGATTACCACAGGGTTCAGTCCTGGGTCCTCTCTTGTCTGGTATCTACTTCTCTGAAGTACAGGCTAACACAGAAGGTCTTTGGCTAACGAAGTTCGCAGATGACTGTAAACTAGGAGCCATAATCAAAACTCCAAAAGATGTGGACATCCTACAAAAGGGCCTCACTGAGACAGATGCCTGGTGCCAAAGCCATAGCTTCAAGCTCAATGCCAAAAAGTGCATTGTCATCCCTTTTGGTAAAAACTCTGTACCCATGAACTACCACATAGGCGGTAGTCTACTTAACACTGAAAGTGTGATAAGAGACCTTGGGACACAGGTGGACAGTAGTCTCTCCTTTGATAATCACATTGCCACACTAGTCAGGAAATCCTTCTACGTGGCACACCTCATCACAAAAGGTTTCTTATCCAGGAAAAAGGAGTTCATTGTTCCCCTCTACTCATCACTCATTAGACCCATTATAGAGTACAATGCCCCTTTTGGTATGTACTCACAAGACATCTACAACAACTGGAAAGGTCGCAGAAATACCTCACAAAGAGGATTACCGGCCTCAAACAGATGCCCTACGCAGACCGTCTCAACAAACTGCAGCTTTACTCTGTCGCATGTCGCCTACTCAGAGGCGATCTCTGCCTAACACACAAAGCTATGTCAAACCAAGAGCTTTTAGACATGCTCCACTTAAAGAAATCCCAATCCCTATGAGCTACACGCTCTAGGGACCTAAACCTTGTCACCACAATAAACAGAACATGCTGGAGGGATAGATTCCTGTCCCAGAGACTTCCCATACTTTGGAGCAAACTACCTATCTATATCAAACAAAGCTCCTCATTAGCACTCTTCAAGAAAAATCTTGATGATTGGATGGGAGATAGGAAATTCACCACGGGGATCACTTCTGTGGCTCTGCTCGACAATGGCACAAAAAAATTATTTTCTTGGGTGGCGAAAGCCAGGGTACCTTTTGGCTAGGCTTATATAGGCCCTAGGGCCAGTAGCCTAGTACCAACCTATGAACTTATAAACATTTTGGGGTATAGAAAAGTACAGTTATGTAGGTAAATTTATTATAACAGTAGATATTAAAATGATCTCCGCTGCAGTTGCCTATATACATTTTATGTTCTGCAAAGCTTCAGGGCACCTTCCACTCACCCAACCCATTAGCTTGAACTGAACTAGCTAAACAGGCAGTTTTGGGCACTAAGACCTTTGGAGCTTTCATGCCAAATGAGAGAGGGAGGTTGAGCCCTGAGAAGACATTGCTAGGAATAACAAAAAAACAAAAAATAAAAAAAAAAAATACCTCCACACTGGCGTACAAAACAAACCAAAAAACAAGGTAGTGGATGGAAGGAGTGGCTACTTCAGCAGTGATCATTCAAACATCTACTGCCATGGTAAATTTATTTACACAACAGTACTATGTTCTTCATATTGATCATTGCTGCGGTAGCCTAAGCTGTATGGGTAGATCACCATAGCTTAGAACAAATGGGAGGTGGAAGTAAAAGGGTCTGGGAACCCTTGGAGAATGGTCCTAGCAAAATGTGGCCTAGAGCTGAAGAAGGAATCTGGCTTGTGGTGCTTTGTAAAAGTATGTACAGAGGACCAAGTTGCTGCTTCTAGAATACTAATTCAAAAAAATCACGATCTACTTTCAAATCTCAAAATACCAAAACAGTGAATTCCATAATGCTGAGGCGACAATACCAAAAATCTAATATCTTGAAACTTGAGAATGTCATATTTCAGACTGTAGAAATGTTGTTAGCAGTTATCCAGTATGTAAGTCAATTGTCTGCTATTTCTTTAAGACGTAGTAGTGTGCTAGTGTGTACTATAGGAAATATGGCGGCCGTGAAGTTATGAGGTAGTGTTTGTTTGGCTGAGGATTTACTATTGCAGGCTGGGAGAAAGAAATTGGACTTCTTTTCATTATAAGGTGAGTTTACACTGTCAAGCAGACTGTTTATCTTGTAATATAGTTCTTTAGTAGGTGCTAACATGAAGGATTGTTTATTTGTAGTGCAGCCGTACAGCGAGAAATGGTATATTTGCTGTTTCTTCAGTGTAGTGCAGTCTCAGAGTTGATATATTTAATTAGCAGGTGGTGTGAGTGGTGCATGGGGCTTGCCACCCTGCTTAAATGTAGAAAACTGAAGAGTGAAGTGTTTTGTATTCTTGGTTTGTTTTTGGTTTGGTGGATGGTTGCATAGCTGCCTTAATATGTTATTTTTGATACTGTAAGCATCGATTTTTTCAAGTTTCAGGATATTGGATTTTCATTATTGTCATCGTGACATTATGGAATTTGCTGTTATGGTATTTTGCGATGTGAAAGTAGATCCCAAAAAGCCATAGTTGAAACAAAGGCATGGTAGAATATGGCTTGACCCTGCCTGGAATAGTTCTGTGCAGCGGGAATAACTAAAGGTAATAGCCCAAGATATCCATTTGGAAATTGTCTGCTTTGATACAGGTTTTCCCTTCTCCTTACCTTCACAAGAAATGAACAATCGATTGGAAGTTTTGAAAATTTTGTAATGGCAAGATAGTACCTGAACTGTCTGTGGACATCCAAGGTATGAAGTACCCTTTCTCCATCAGGTTGCGGCTTGGGGAAGAACATAGGGAGATTGATAGTTTGGTTTTAAGTAAATCTGAATTCCACTTTAAGCACAAAAGAAGCAATAGTTCTCAAGGAAACCCAGTCCTGGGGAAAATGAAATAAGGTTGACCCACCATAAGAGCTTGTAACTCAGATATTCTTCTTGCACATGTCAGTGCAAGCAATAAAACTGTTTTCCATCTTAAGAACCTCAAGTCCACTAGATGAGCTGGTTCAAATGAAGCAAGCGTTAGCTTCTCTAACACAAAATTAATGTCCCAAGGAGGAGACACTGGTTTTCATAGAGGCCTCTTATGCAAAACTCCTTTCAAAAACATGTTAACATGGGAATGTCTTAAAAAGGGAGATCCATGGGCAGACATGCTGAAATGGCAAACAAATCTTAATAGAGGGGTAAGACATGCAAAAGAAATGCAACTCACACAAATATTTAAAAAACAAGAGAAACACTAATCTGAATGGGTTCAGGTTATGTTTTTGGTACCAACTACAAAACATTTCCCATTTGCTGATATATGATTTTGTAGTAGAGGGCTTTCTTGGCCCCTTAGTAACTCCTGCACATCATCAGTAAAAAGGTGCCTAAAAGGTGCTAAGGACCTATGAGCCAGGCAGTCAGGTAAAGTTCTTTGGAGTTAGGATGTATAAAATGTCCCTGTTCTTTTTTTTTAAACAAGAAACATCTTTATTAAATTACCACTTATGACATAGGCAATCACACATTTATATAAATGAAAACAAACCATATTGACATATCTTCATTTGCAAACATTATGCATCACTTATAATCTATCCAGTCATTGTCAAACATTAGAAAGCTTATTCAATTCCTGCCTTCCCTAAAACCTTATTCTTCCTTCAGAACAGTATTCTGCATGTATTGTTTCCACCATTTCCATTTCTCCCTATGTACTTTGTTCCTGCCCTTTTCTAAAGCTCCCACTTCCAGTTGTTTTATCTCTGTTACTATAGTCACTACTTCTAGTACAGTTGGTTTAGACTTTGATTTCCATTTTCTAGTAAATGCTTTTCTGACAGCCACCAGAATTCAGCTCAGCAAGGCCTTACTATGTCTAGACAATTCCAGTTCTATATCACAGCTTAAAAAAATAATTTCCTTAGTTATACCAGTTTGCTCACTCAGTATTTCTGATAGACTAGTCTGCAGGGAATTTTTAAAGTCTGTCAACTCATTATAATCAGAAAAAATATATATTCCCAATTATCTCTTTTGTCTCTGTTCTTGTGTGACTAGATCCAGTCTGTGAGGAAACTTGTAATTGCCCCTGGCCAATTCCAAAAGAAGGGAGAACCACTGTTGCCTGGGCCAGAAGGGAGTCACCACAATGATCTTGGGGGTTCCTTCTGAATCTTCAGAATTACCTTGAATATCAGTGGAAAGGGTAGAAATCATACAGGAATATTCTTGTCCAAGGAAAGGAAAAGGCACCTGTCTTCCAGCCCTTCTTGCATGAAGCCTTGGAGCAGAATTTTATCAGCTGATTGTTCATTGGGAAGACAAAAAAAGCCTACTTGAGGAACTTCCCAGAGATGGATCCGATCTTGGAAGACCCCCTGATCTAGTTTCCATTCATGACGGTCTGCCTTTGTCCTGCCCAGCTTGTCTGCCACACAGTTTTGCTCTGATAGAATGTAGGAAGTAGAGTGAAATTCTGCAGTAAAACTATAACATGTGATTTATTTATTTATTTTACATTTGTTTACCAGGAAAGTCTGACTGGGATAACACCCATTTTCAGCAGAGGCCCAGGAAGAAAAGCTCCACATACAGAGATTATACAAAAACGTATGTAAGAAATTATACAAAACTTATACAAGAAGTTATAAAAAATATATATATATATACAAGATATGCAGTACACCAGAAGTTACATTCTATGCTATTATAGCTGACATTTGTATTATACAATCATCTGATATAATTCCTTAATGTAGTGTGGACATGGTAGTTTCTCACAATTAGCTGAGGAAGAGATTGTAGGTGGGAAATTGGATAGAAAAAGATGAGGTTAGAGATTATCTAGACATGAGAGAGAGCATAGATGATGAGGTAGTCAGGGAAGAAGAAAATGTATGACCAGAAGCTATTAAAACGTTAGCCTGGAGTAGTAGAGGAACAAAGCCAGATGTCATTAAGATCATTTTTAAGAATCTTTGTGAACTGGTTGGTATTTGTGTTGGTTCTGATGTTGTGAGGTAGAGAATTCCACCTTGTTGCTACATGATGAGAAAATACCGAGTCCCCTGCCGTATTACTGGATTTGGACTCTTGTAGTAGAGATTTATTTGTTGACCGAAGACTTCTATTTGTGGTATGGGTCTGTAGAATATTTAGAAGGGCAGGTTTTTTTTCTAATTTGTGTGATAAGGTTAATTGGTTATAGTATAGAAGTTGTGGGATTTCTAACCAGGAGAGTTTTTTAAGGAGTGACAGTGGTGGGTATGATGTGGGCAGTCAGTTGCAAATTTAGCTATTTTATTGTAGTATGTTTCAAGTTTAATTAAATCTGTCTTTTTAAGGTTGGTGAGACTTGGGGAAGCATACAGAAGTGTTGACAGAAGATGGGTTCTACGAATGGCAACCCTAGAGGTGTTAGTTAGATAATTTTTATTTCTGTAAAGAGTACCCATTTTTTGTGAACTTTCTTAATTGTTTGAGCTATATGTAGGTCAAATCTTAGGTTGATATCTATTATTACACCTAATAGTTTTGCCTGTGAATCGGCATTAAGTTTTAGTATTATTCTGTAATGTAGAAATTGCTGGGAGGGATCTTGTAGGTTGGAGAGCCATAGCTCAGTATCTGAGAATGATTTTTGGGTTATATCATGGAGGTGTTGCAGGTTATTAGCGGCACATATAAGTGTTGTGTCATTTGCATATTGAATAGTTGAAGCCAGTGGGGTAGCACTATAGAGGTTGTTTGTAAAAATAGTGAAGAGTGGCGGCCCAAGAACTGAGCCTTGAGGTACTTCTAGTGTAACGGGAAAATAGGGGGGATAGGATATTAATCCATTTTACAGATTGTTAATGGTCCTGTAGATAGCTTTGGAACCACTGAAGTGCAAAGGGGCTGAGATATGAGATATGTGATAACATGTCTAGTCTGCAAAGGGGGTAAGACCTGGTTCTCCCTTTTTTTGTTGTTTATTTTATTTTATTTTTATTTTATTTATTTATTTATTTTACATTTGTTGACCAGGCTAGTCCAACTGGATATATGTCCATTTTCAGTAGTGGCCCAGGGAGAAAAGCTCCACTACAGATAATCGCAACATCAGGTACAGTACATTTTTAAGACTAAAATACAAGTTATTTACATAGCAGCTTAGTAATCATATAATTGACATATTTTACAAGGCAGCAGTGACACATATTTATAAGGTAGAGACAAGTTCATACAGTAGAGAGCTTGCTAAACAAGTACAAGCTCTGTAGTAGTTTCTAAGAAAGGCTACGTTAGTACCAACTTTAGTTAGCTGACAGCTAATGCTTTCCGAGGTTAATGGAAAGGGGGACAAAGCATAGCAGTAGTAAGATAAGTATAAATTAAGTATGAAGGAAGGAGATTATTAGTCTGGGTTGGTGCGTGGACATAGCCAGTGAGTTTTAAGGTAATCTTTAAGTTGTTTTTTGAAAAGTAATGTAGAGGAAAGAGATGAGATTTCCCTGGGAAGCAGGTTCCAAGTTTTCCCCACAGTGTTGGAGAACAGACAGTCCCCAGCCTTGTTGTTGGATTTATGTAAAGATACTAGTAATTTATTTGCTGATCATAGGGTTGCGAGATTTTTGTAGGGGGTGATAAGGCTAGTGAGTATTGGAGTATTACTAGGATGATGAAAGATCTTGTGTGTGATAATACGTTGGTAAATAGAAGTTGATTATGGAGTTCTAGCCATCCAAGTTGTTTTAGATTGTGACAATGGTGGGTTCTAAATGAGGAGCTCTTGGCAAATCTGGCAATGTTATTATAGGAGGCTGCCAGTTTACTGAGGTTGTTTTTAGAAAGCTTGGTCTAAACGGGTGGGGCGTAGAGGAGGGTAGAGATAAGATGGGTATGGGCAATAGTAGTTCTAGCTGTCGGAGTAAAGAAGGAATTAATCCTGCAAAGGGAGCCTAGCTTTCTGTTAACTGATTTTATTGTAGTATTAATGTGTGTGTCAGTGGTAAGGTTGTGGTCTATTGTTACTCCTCAGAGTTTGGTGGTTGGGTCAGGAGATATAATGAGTGCCACTATTAGATATCACTGCGAAGTCTATTTCAAAGGACTTTCTTGTAGGATTGAAGAGCAATAATTTAGTTTTTTTGGGGTTCAGGAAAAGGCAGCGCTGTAGGAACCAGTTTTCCACTATGTTAAATACATTTTGGGTGAGGGACTGGAGTTCAGATAAAGAAGTAGCAGAGCATATTAATGTTGAATCATCTGCATATTGTATGCAGGTAGCTTGAGGGATTGTTAAATTAAGATCATTAATAAAAATTGAGAATAGGAGAGGGCCCAAAATAGAGCCCTGAGGGACACCGAGGGTAACAGGAAGATGTGTGGATAGTTCATTATCCCAGAACACAGCTTATTGTCTGTTTTCTAAGTAGGACTTGAACCATTGCAGTGCTTGTGTATCAAGGGAGAGGGATTTAAGTATATCCATAAGAAGGTGATGGTTAACCATATCAAAGGCTTTTGAGAGGTCAATAAAGAGTGCAGAAGATAGAGTATTGTTATTATGATTTTTGTTGATGCAGTCAGAAAAGGATAAGAGGGCAGAGGTGGTGCTGTGGAATGGCCTAAAGCCATGCTGACAGCTAGCTAGTAAGTTATTTTGGAGAAGGTGGTCGAGTAGTTGTCAGTGGATGCATTTTTCCATAATTTTTGCTAAAGGAGAGAGGCTATTGGGCGAAGGTTTGAGAGTTCAGTAGAGTTACCACCCTTGTGTAGTGGTATGATATGGGAGATTTTCCAGATAGATGGGAGAGTTCCTGCAGTAATTGTTCTGTTTATTAGGATGGAAATGGGATAGGCTATGACTTTAGCTGTGTTTTGCAGATATTCAGCTGGTAGAAGGTCAGCTGAGGGGGTGCATGGTTTAAGTTTCTGGAGAAGGGTGCATCCATTTGGGATATACCTTACAAGACACCTGCAACAGCTGGAAAGACCACAGAAGTACCTCACCAAGAGGATCAATGGCCTCAAACAGATGCCCTATGCAGCTTGACTGAAGAAACTCCACTTGTACTCGTTTGCATACCGCCTACTCAGAGGTGATCTCTGCCTGACATACAAGGCCATGTCCAACCCAGAATTGATGGACATGCTCCACCTAAAGAAAACCTTATCCCCTTGAGCCACATGCTCTAGGGATCTAAACCTTACCACAACAATAAATAGGACATGCTAGAGGGATAGATTCCTGTCCCAGAGACTTCCCATGCTTTGGAACAAGATCCCATTCTACATTAGGCAGAGCTCCTCGCTAACACTCTTCAAAAGAAACCTTGACGAGGCACAGGGAACTAATCTAAGGGGATGGCGAAAGCCAACACATTCTGGCTAGGCTTATAAATGCCTTCGGGCAGATAGCCTAGTACCCACCTATGAACCTATAAATGAGGGATGTTGGAACTGGCTGTAGATGAAATGAGGGAAATAAGCTTGTTATAGTGGATGGCAGGCTTGTGCTAACAGGGGGTAGAGAATTTGCTAGGGATTGAATGGCCTCAGTAAAGAAGGTATTAAAGGCATCAGCAATATGCTTAGAATTGTTATGGGTGGTGCCTGATGGGGTTGGTGTTTTGGAGTGACCTGGATGTAAGAGTCTGTTTATACCTGACCAGAACATTTGTGATTTGTGCTGGTGGGTTTGCTGGAGTTGAAGGTAAAAGTGTTTTTGTCAATAAGTATAGATTTTTTGGTAGCGTTCCTCAACTGTTTAAATTTTTGATGATCTGTTGGGTTTTTAGTAGTTCTCCATTTGGCCCAGATTTTATTTCTCAGTGTGATTTTATGTCTGGTTTCATTTGCAAGCCATTGTGCAGTTTTAGTCCTAATTCTGATAGAGCGAGTAGGGGCATGGTAGTCTAGGATTTGTAAGAATTTAGTGTTAAAGTATAACACTGCTTCCTCTAGTTAGATGTGTTTTAGTAGTGACCAGTCACATGCCTTAAGTTCAGTTTGGAAGCTTTCTAGATTAAAATTTTTGTTGGTCCGAGTAATTCTATACATGTTAGAGTTGGGAATATTGATATTTTGTCTGATTACATAGGTCAGTGAGTGGTCACTAATATCATCAGGAAGGGTACCTGCTTTATATGTAAGGGGATGATTGTTAACAAGGATCCAGTCTAAGGTGCTTTCTTTGTTATTAGGTTTATGGATTCTGGTGAGTGTGTTAATTATTTGGGAAAAAAGCATATAGGTTTATATGGGTAGTAGGCTTGGGTGAGCTACAGGTAGTCCAGTCTATATTAAAGTCACCCAGCACTATGGTTTCTTCTGGTAAGTAAGTAGAGAGCCAGCTAAAGATATTTTTAAGGGTATCGATGTTGTTTACAGGAGGGAGGTAGGAGAAAATTAAATTTATGGATTTAAAGGCATTGATTTGAAGTTTAGCAGCAATAATTTCAGCATTACCATCAGTAGGAAGTTGCACATCGAATTAAGTGACTTGTAGCCATGATTTGTAAAGAATGTCTATGCCCCCACCTTTTTTGGGTTTGCGGTCTAGTCTCAATATATTGTATCCAGGTGGGGTGATTTCATTGTCATGGGTTGTTGGTTTAAGCCATGTTTCAGTAAGACATAGGATGTCAAAAGAATGCACATCTAAGAGAGTATGAAAATGGGCTATTTTATTGTTAATACTATGAATATTGAGAACGCATCACTGTGGTATAACAACTTGAAATGGTCCTAGAGACCAAAGGGGATTTAGAGAGCTGAGTGCCTTGATTAGGGAAAACATCGCCTTTACATTTATGTGCTTGTGTTTTTCTTTCTTGTTCTAGATACTTTGTACTTTTATCACCCTTAACACTGATCCCCTAGCAAAGTGCAAGGTAACTGTGGTGATTGACTGTTTTGTTGCAGGAGGGGAGAGAGAGTGACCAGGATTCAAGGTACTTGATGTCTCCACCAAGTGATTTCTCTTTTCACATGTCCTAGAATTGGAATCTGAAAAGATAACAGGTGATGGCACTGGGACCAAAGAGACTTCAAATATCTTTCTCATGTGGAGTCTTGCCAGAGATATCATGAGAATCATAAATGCAGTGAGACTCAGAATATTGAGGTATTCCTTCCCTTGCCCATTAAGTACAGTCACAGAAGACATTGCTAACCCCCAGTCCATAGTGGCTATATGTGTAACACCAGAGGGACCTGGGGAAAAACCCTGGAATAGATCTATATATATATATATATATATATATATATATATATATATATATATATATATACATATATATATATATATATATATCTTTTCCTGAAAAGAAAAGCTCTTTCTCTTGGAATCTCAGGTTGCATATGACATCTCTCACCAAAGACAGAGATGCCTGATACTTTGAAAAGGAGTCTGCATAGATAAGCAAGCCATCTATATATGGAAAAATGTGGATATGCTGTAGCCTGCAATGTGCTATAACTGGAGCTCGACACCTTGTGAACACTCTTTGGGCAGTGGATATCTCAAAAGGTAAGGCAGAGAACAGATAATGTGATCTAGCCACATAAAACCATAAGACTCATCTGAAGCCTTAATGAATAGGAATATGATGATAAGCATCTTTTAAATCTAAGGTTACCAGAAAATCTCAAATTGGGAAGAAGGGTTAAGAAACTGGATTGTGAAATGATCTTGAACTTGGGCACTATTTCAAACTGGATTAAGAAAAAGGTCCATAACTGAGACAAGGCCCTTTACATACTCATTTGACTTTTTTGACTGTCCTGTGTTCTGGGGGGGGGGGGGTCCAGCTTTCTTTTAGGGAACCTCCCCACCATTGTTTTTGATGTATGCTTACCAGCATATTGCTGAGACTTTTTTGTTTTGTTTCTTGACACAGTTGGACAAGGGAGCAAAATAACCCTTGGAAAATTTAGAAAAGGAGGAATAAAAAAATCTGAGAGATTCCCTGTATATCAGCTCAAGCCTGTCATTACATTTATGACATCCTTTTGCAGCAGTGGGACCAAAATCTCTACCCAACGGTGAATTTAGAACTCATTTTTACATCCTCTAAAAGGTTTTGAAAATGAAGCCAGGCAAACCTGTGTGTGACATGAAAAATAAAGGAAACCAAACCACACAAAGCAGATTTTTCCTCACAGGGAGGAACTGCAGATAAAACCTTCCTCACATTTTCACAGTTAGTGACAATAAACTTTAACATATGAGCATGACAACTCAAAATTATCAAAAATTAAAGTTGCAGAAGTAATATTTTTGCCAAGACTTAAAAATTGCTTTACCATCCTTGTCAAAAGGGGGGAAGAATTAGAGTTAAAGTGTTTGGCAGCAGCTGGATTAACTAAACCTTTCAGGATCAGGTTTGGAAAGAGTATATAAAAACTTAAAACACTGAGGAACTTTATATGTTCTATTTGCCTTTTTTTAGGGGCAGTATGCTGAATATCAGGAAAATTTCAGGGAGTGACACATACTTCCTCCAGAGCTGACAGAACTGGGGAAATGGGTAAAAGTTCTAGAAATTCCTTCTGTAACAATTGATAGTATTTGCTGCGGGACTGAGAAACCTCATTGTTCTCCCACTAAATACACTTGCACATTTTGGAAATAGTCTAGGTGAAAGAGAATCATCGACAGGGAGATTCAGGTAACATGCTCTCCACTGAGTCTGAATCAGAATTCTGTGGGAAAAAATGTATTTATTCCATCAAATTCTTCTCTGGATTTAATTTCTTGAATCTCTTCAGGAAAAGAATCACTTTTTCTTTTACCAAAAACCACCTGATAACAAAGGTCAATAACCTGTAGAAGACCCTGAGCCAGACTTAATAAACTACTCCTCTACAGTGAAACTGGAACAGGAGAAGCTATAAATTTAGTTTTCTGTTTCTTTTTGACAGGTAAATTAAGGCAAACACATTTTAATGGCAAAAATAGCTTACTTGGGGATGGGCACAACATTCTGGTTATGCAGGGTCACTTTTCCTGCCCCATCTCACAACATCAATAAAAGTGGTTCTCCCTAGCCCACTAAAGGGACTCCATTAGCTGCAGAGGACATCACTAACCCCCAGTCCATAGTGATTGTATTTGCCACACCAGAGGGATCTAAGGAAAAATGGAAAGTGGTCTGAGGAGCCAGCTTGGCCGCAGCAGAGTCTTGCATCTGAGGCAAATTACCAGCCTGCTGTGTTAGCAAAGGTTGCTTAGTTAACTTTTTTAAACACCTTTATTGAATTATCACTTAAGACACAGGAAAACATACATTTATATAAAAGAAAACAAACCATGTGAGTAACTTCCACTAGCTAAGAATTATGAGTAATGATCTTTGAGATATAACAAAATATTTAACGATAATTACACAGATAAAAGTGTGTTGCCTGAGAAGCACTAAACACTCCAAACAGTGTTTCTTTGTGGTCAAAACCACCACACCTCCTTTGCACTGGCATATTATAATCAGTTGAAGTTGCTGAAGGACAACAAAAAAGAGATGGTTTCCTGATAGGATGAATTTGCACAGAAGTGCATTTGTTGAGTAATATTTTCTGAATTTTACACTACCAGCTTTTCTTTTAACTCCAAAAAAGAATATTGCAATAAAATGAATTATTAATAGTTTCCTTGAATAGTTGTGAATACCTCTCAGCCTCTTAGTGCAAGAAATCTGGACAAAGCCTAAAATAATAGGGGGACAAAGGGCCAAAAGTAGGGATAGATTTTAAATATTGCTCTTATACACTTTAAAGGTTACTAGAATAACAGGATTTGTGTTAACATACATTTTCCAAAGGAAATGAAGTCTGAAATTCAAATGTATGTCATTATTTAGGGATTTCAATCCTCAATGGTTTGCCAGAAAATCACAAATTTAATGAGTAACAGACCAAAAAAATATGATGCAAAAATCTTGACATTTTGCAAAAATGTGTACAGTTAGGTGGTATGCATGCTTTAAAGTTTAAAAAAAAATTATGTTCTCTGGAGCAACCCTCTACACACTCATGCATGCGCACACGTATTCATACATAATCACGCACACATACTCACACACGCATCCATGCATTTGTGTACAATCACATATACACATGCACTGGCACATAGTCGTATACACTTAATCACACACTCGTATAAATGTATACGCTCACACTTACATATACACATGCACTTGCACACAGTCATATACATGTAATCACACATTTGCATACATACACTCGCTTACAAGCACTTTTGCACACTCACATATACACATGCACTCATGCACCCGCATATACGAATGCACTCGCCCACAGTCGCATACACGAGTTGCAAACAGTCACATACATGGACTTACAGACACTCACAGACATCAGGAACACACATATATATACACTTTCTCTTTCTCTGATGTCCCTTTTTTGAAGCAGAGCATTCTTTATTTAAAAAAAATCTATGAGCCAGTAGCTGGGGGCTCAGTTCATGACTTACATGAGGATATCTTCTGGTGGTAGGAAAAAGCAGGCATTCTGCATATGTGCAGCTGATTGCAATAGTTTGAAATATGTTGTGTGCTGTTCTTTCACTTTCATCCAGGTTTGAATTCAAAGAGTACACAGAAGATGTCTGTCATTGGGTTTAGGGCTGAGGAGGCATGATGTGTAGATGTATGAGTGTAGCAACTTGAAATCTATAATTATGCTCATTTGTCCATTCATTTTCATTCCAGTGTAACACCACAAGGGTTAACTGAAAATTGCTATATGGGGGGGGGGGGTCAGGGAGGTTAAGAGGAAAGCAGTCATCCCAGATATGATGTATGTGTCCTCACATGCATTTTATTCTCAATTTATGGATGACTACTCAGTTTTGCAATTAAAATATCCCCCAGCCTTTAATATTAAGCCTTGCTATAAACTATTTCTTTCTTGAAAGACAAAAATAGTTTTTCTCTTTGGTCATAACTTTTTTGTTCAGGCCAAGGCATCATTGGACTAAAAGTTGTGGATAAAGTTCTAAAATGCACCTCAGAGCAGTTAGATCCCCATGGCATCTGAGGGCTTTGTGTCTCCCAGACCCGCATCTTAATTCTTCCCTCCAGAGTTATTGTATTACAGTCTTGGTCAGTTAGGATGTGTTACAAAGATGTAAGAAAAAGCTAACTAGTAAGACAAGGTGTAAGAAAACAAAACAAAAGTACTCTGGACAGTATGAGGAGGCAAGGGAAGGAGGAAAATGGGGGCACTGGAGTGAGCGCCGGTAAACGGGGGGGGGGGGTGGGAACTGCCATGGAACTCTTTGCCTAAGGATCCACATCATTTAAGGCTGCCCATGCAGTCATTGCACACATAGCTTTTAAAACGATGTACTTCTGGCTGTGCCTTGCTAAAAGGGCTTAGCTACCCCGAGCGCAATGTTTATGTTTTAATTAAGAAGGAGGTGTGGCTTATTTGTCAGGAAATGGAAGGATGCAAAGGTGGCAGCCTTAGTTTGTAAATGTTTTAATTCAGACATCTTATTAGAACACTCATCTCTATTATGCAGCCTAAGTAGCCTTGTAGTTTGACTTGCAGCAACACTATGTTTAATTTGTTTAGGATGCGCCCTTTGCTATTGTACATAATATTAATTTAACATGTGTTCTAAAAAAATCTTACTATGTAATATATTACCATTTGAATTTTTAAATTATATATCTAGATATTCAACCACTGTAGTGGGTGTAAAGTCCATAAAAGAAAAAAAAATTAAGTAATTACTGATGTCAACCGTAACATCATTAAAACTAACCATCCATATGATATCACTAAATTAAAATAAGGTCACAAACGCTAGAGCCAAAGATACACCAGTTTTCACTTCCAGACATCAATAGATTACTGATGCTCAGGGGCCCCTGTGACTCACTGGATACCTGTTTGCGAACTTCTTATCAAATGGAAGTTGTGATCTAGACTAATTTCTCAGCAGAAAACAATAAGATCAACTTCCTTTTCAAAAATCTGTGTTTTTCTAGTTAGGAGTTCTCTCTGATAGCATTATTGTTCTCTTCTTGTGTTATGGCAGAATTCAAAGCTTTCATGTCCAGTGACCAACAAGCTAGTAGTTTTTCTGGTTAAATCTTAGATCTTTTCAACAAAATCAAATGATCCTTGACATAAGGCACCTTGCCTACTGGGTTAGGCTTTTACAAAGTAAAAGGTTCCATTTTTGAGTCTGTAGCTGACAAAATAAGACAAGAGGCATGGGAGGGTTTCAACTGATTCACATGTAATTTTGGTATTCCAAAGAATCATCAGTCAAACCAGAGATCAGCAAACCTAAAATTGCTATCTATAACTTTGCAGGCATTACTGATAAAAAAACTAGTGTGCGAAAAGCTAAAAAAAAAAACTTCTCAGGATATATTGCACTGTCTATAACCAATGTTCTTTCTTTACAGATGTTCATATATCTACTGCTCAAGTCCAAACTAAGCTGCTTAAGAGTGTCTCCCTCTTCAGCACTCAAGCAAACCTAAGACCATTTGGTCATCGGTTATTTGATGATTTTTCATATTTTATTCATGGTATATTCAATATTTAAAAAACTGAATATCTGAGAAAAGAATACAGAATATTCCAACAATCAGAGATATAAGTCTATGTGGTTTGTAGGACTCACTCACACTTGCATATGCGCACTTGCGCACACTTCCATATAAACATGCATAGTCATATACATTTACTCATACACTTGCATACACACACTCATGCACACTCACATACCTGCACTGGCACACATCCGCATATACACACACTTGCACAGATTCACATATGCACATGCACTCATGCACAGCTGCATACTCACAGTTGCAAATACTCACAGACACTTGCAGATAAAAAAACAGACACACACATGTGAACACACATACTTTTTTTTCTCTGATGTCCCTTTTCTGAAGCACAGTATTTTTTTACATTTTTTAATTTAAAAAATCTGAGTAAGTAGCTGGAGGCACAGCTCATGACTTTATCTAAAGTGGGGGGCACCCCCCCTCGCCTTATGGTTCTGGCACCTTTGCCAGCAAATCTACCAAGGGCATTCATGAATGTCAAATTTAAGTTATTATAAAAGACTAAAATATCTGAACTTGCTTAGTGTCTCATATAGATATTTAAAAGGAGATTTTATGCAAGTATATAGAGCATTTAGAGACAACTACCTCTGGGAATGCTTGGGGTTATCAAAAGTTAGTAGAGAATTATCAGAGGATTTTATAGGAATGAGAACTTTACTAACTGGTTCTGTGAGAGAGCAGCTGTTGCATGGAATAGACTACCAAATTACATTAAAGCAAGCACTAGTTTAGATATTTTTAAGAACAGCCTGGACACTTATGGGAACAACTGCTTTAGGATATTGGCAGGCTAGAAGGGTATTAATGCCAGTGCCTGAAATATTTGTATGTATGTATGTATTTACACTTAAGGCAGGAAACTACATTTCCTCGGTACTAGGTTATTAAGTATATTCCCTTGTTACTAGGTCATGAAATACATTTCCTCAGTACCAGGTTATGTTGCCTTTTATAGATAGATTTAAACACACACACACAAGCACACACACACAGACATATATAGATAGACCGCTAGACCGCTAGGTAAGTAGATAGATATAGATAGATATAGATGTGTGTGTGTGTGTGTGTGTGTGTGTGTGTGTGTGTGTGTGTGTGTGTGTGTGTGTGTGTGTGTCTGTGTGTGTGTGCACGTACGCTATAAAAAGATATATATATATATATATATATATATATATATATATATATATATATATATATATATATATATATATACACATATCTACACACACTTGCATATGTGCACACACACACACACACTCACACACACACAAATATATATATATATATATATATATATATATATATATATATATATATATATATATATATATTTATCAAAAGACTATTTGCTTTTACATTGCTCTTTATGAAATAAATCAGAATCATTAAGGGTTAGGGCTGATACAGGTTTAATGCAAGTAACCAAGCTTCCACTGGTTGTGACCACAACTTTGAAACATCTAAGGCTACCCATTTCTTTTAATTTTAAGAAGCACTAGCTTCACCATTGTCACAGAAAAAACAGCTACAGGAACTTCCTGTTGATAGGCAACGCAAAGTACTGGACAATTATACAAAAGTGTGAAGTGATCTCATCCTGAAAAAACCCAGAATCTGCTTTAAGGAAAAAATTATTTAGTTGCCTGTGGCAGTGAAACAAAAATACATCAGCTGTTAATAAAAACAGGAATATGTTCTTCTTAGCTTTCTAAAAAAAACTGCAGAACAGATATTAAAAATGGAAGCACATGCAGTCTGGCCAGAAGTAATAACTGAATTACAGAGAAATAGAACCAGCAGGTCTGTGCATAACTATGCATTAAACTGCCACACCTGATCTTCTAAAATAGATGTTATCATGACATGAATTGTATAACTTTCACAGTGCACCCTGCACAACTCCATTTAAATTTTTTTTTAATGGAGTTTAATCATTTCCTTTTCATTTTGAGTTAATTGTTTTTTTCCTTTTTCTTTTGTTTTAATAATTGTAGTCTAGGTCACAGGAAATCAATCACATGAAGCTGTGAAGTACCTCATGGAAAAACTAATTACCACAAACATTGTATTTATAGTTAGTACAGGAAATGGATGTGAAGAAAATCAGAAGATTGTTATCAAAACCTGAGATGAAGTCTAGATTTGTTCCACTGTCCAGTTCTTTATCAGATTTATCAACCTCCACACTTAGATGTTGCATGTCTCCCCCTCTTCTTGTTTCTTCTCTGTGACTTCTTCCATCTCTTATCTTATTCTCTTGCTATATGCATTTGGCTTCCTGTTTCTTTCTGCGCTCAGTATATTTTCTGCTGTGCCCCTCATTTGTGGCTTACAGACTGAGGCCACATGTCAGCGAAAGCATGCTAGAAGTGGATGGCTGATTATGTTTTTAATACATTTCCTTGCTATTGTGTCACAGCATTTGCCTTCCGATTAAATCAGACACCAGAAATATAACCTATCACAACTGAGCATGCAAAAAGGGTCTGTGACACTGAAATAGCTACAGTACACCCAAGGTGCTCACTGAAGCACATGTGATGCTCCATGAATTTCTGCAAAGTAAGAGGAGCATTTGTTACTACTGAACAGTCAGCATCATATGCTTCCCTCTGTCACACAAGTCATGTGGGCCACTTGTTATTTATTTCTTTATTTATTGGTTTCTTTGTTTTATTTTATTTAAACTCATTAATCAGAAAAGCCCTGCTGACATAGTTGATTTTCAGAGGTTTAGGAGGCAGAGGATTAAAACCCCTCCTTACATATCAGAAATGATTTTATACATTGTACCTTTATCATAACCGAGTCCTGCTCATTAGCACAATAACCACAGCTCAGTACAAGTTTGTTCAGTTATAAGTCATAAATTCAGGCACTCTTTCATACAGATGTGACATAGATAAGTTGAATGATAACCGTAATAATTCAGTTTAGTTTATGACAATATGGTAGTGAGATCGGTCAGGCAGGCTGCGAGATGGGTGAATAGACTCTGGAAACTTAAACTTAATGGTGGTGCTGTCCTTGGAACACCTGAATTATGCTTCTGTTTGGCATGAATTCAGCTCCCACCTCCAGATTAGCTTCCTGGCATATACTAAGAAAGATCAGGGCCTTGAGTCTACATGTACATTGTGCAAAGTGTCCTCCCTTATCAGTAGCACTGATTTATTGCCAACATTTTAGTTTAGACACAGTGCAGTAGACTGATGTATCTAACCAACACAATCTGTATAAAACTCAATGTAGCTGGAAAAAACTTCACCCTGTTGATGAATTGTTGACTCCATGAAGTGCACTCAAAACACACACAGACACACACCCATATATATATGAACTATATATAGATGTACTATACATATATATATATATAAATATGGGTCTCCTTCTATATATCAAAATAACACATTATCAAAAATGAAATCACTGAGATGACATCACCGAATCTGCAGTTCAATGAACACTGGCAAAATTGAAACGTATAACATCGAAAGAGCAACTGCACACATTCAACAGCACTTCAAATGAAAACCTACCTGCTTGCAGGAGGGGGGCAAGACTCCCTGCACCCCCTGCAAATTATATGTACCAACTCGGAGATCGCATTACAGTGGGAAAAAGGGTAACTTTACCGATCATCATTGCTGATCTGTATTCAGAAGCCCTGAGTTCTCTGTAATATTCACAGTTGCTTCAGTAATGTGTTCTTTCAATAGACAGAAGGAGACCCATATTTATGCTATACATACAGATATATATATATATATATATATATATATATATATATATAAAATACACACACACACACATATATATATATATATATATATATATATATATATATATATATATATGGGTGTAGGGCACATGCTCAACTAGCATGTGTCCGAATAACAAAACATCAAACACACATACACGAAAGCACTTAACATTGAAAATCGCTTCCGTGTATGTGTAGTGCAAAACAAAAAAAAATCTACGTTTCTGCAGGGGGGCTTCACCCCCCCACTTTAATATTCTCACTCTGAGATGAGATCGCACTACAGTGGGGAAAAGAAAATTTTCCCTTACCCGCACTGTAGTCTGATCTATGAAACAGGCACACATACACTGAAGCGATTTTTGATGTTAAGCGTTTTCGTGTATGTGTGTTCGATGTTTTGTGATTCGGACATATGCTAGTCGAGCATGTGTCCGGATCCCATAAATATATATATATATATATATATATATATATATATATATATATATATATATATATATATATATATATGGGTACGTGTCACTTCACCTAAAACCCATTTCACCTAAACTCATTTCACTGAGACCAAATCATCTAAAGTTAATTTCACCTAAAACTCATTTCACCTAAAACTCATTTCACTGACAAGTAGTACTCTAATGCAATTGAAAGGTCCTTTTCCCCACTGTAGTGCAATCTTGGTGTTAGAATATATATTAAGGGGGTGTGGGGGCCTCAGCCCCCTGCATTGGAGGGTGTTGGGGGTGTTGCCCCCCCACCTAGTTGTCTTTTACCAAATAATGTAAAACAAAACCAGAGAATATGAACCCCCCACCCCCCCCTTAATATATATATATATACTAACTCTGGGATCGCACTACAGTGGGGAAAAGGACATATACCTTTGACTTGCCTTATTGTACTACTTGTCAGCAAAATGAGTTTTAGGTGAAATGAGTTTTCGGTGAAATAGACTTTAGATGATTTGGTCTCAGTGAAATGAGTTTAGGTGAAATGGGTTTTAGGTGAAGTGACACGTACCCATATATATATATATATATATATATATATATATATATATAAATAAATATATGCATGGACTATACATACTATATATATTTATATATGAGAGCACTTAAATGTGCTGGCTTTCTCTATAATCATCTGTTTTGTGGGAGATCGCTTCATTACCTTCACCAATATTGCATAATCTTTAAGTTAGAATATATAATTAGGGTGGTAGTGGGGTAGAGGAAGCTTGTCCTCCTGCAAAAAACATTGTTTCCTAGTCACATACTCTGAGGTTGTGTCTTGACACACGCACAGTTTACCACTGATCTTTTTTAATTTTTTTTTTCAGAATTACTGAAGTCAACATTTCGATGTTTAGATATTTTAAGTTCACACACACGTGTTTGTGTGTGTGTGTGTGTGTGTGTGTGTGTGAGTGTTATATTTATTTTTTCATTTGCCATTTTGTTGGCCACATACTGCTTGCACTGTGTATACATTTTGTCCTGCATGATAGAAAGAATGTAATGATGTTACATATTGGAGGACAAAAATATGCAGGAGGGACCACCAGTTCCTAAAAACAATGCTGTTTTATTAGACAGAGAAAAAAATAAAATGCTGGTGCAGACTTTTAAGTGACAAAAAAAACCTCTAGCAGGATATAGGACAGTCCAAGATTTTTCCTGTAGATTCCTTGTTAGAAGTTGATCAGGCTTCTTCAGATTATTCAGGAATGTCCTCCTCATCATTGCAGCACACACCCCAGAACTGCTGTACTGGCAAAAACCTCCCACTGTATTGACAAGTTCATCTCTCCTATTAACAGGCTAGTAGCCCTTGTTTTATACATCATTTTGATGGATTAATTGACCATCAACAACAATTCCTATGGAAATCCTTTCTAGCTACATCACACATGCCAGTGTTATTCCCTTGATGGGTCAGCTCCTTTTGATTTAATTTCAGCAAGTCTTTTGGGTTTCTAAGACCGTGACAGGAATGTACCTTATTCCTAAGCCAAAGTATGATTAAAGTTCATCAAATTAGTATGTTTCAGTCTTTGATGTTAGCCAAAAGTGTTCTTCACAGCACCCGTAATGTGCTCAGACTTGACTCCTTCTGCACTTCATATGGAGTTACAGGTATCAGTAGCATATCTAAACAAGACTGTAAATTCTTTTTTATAAGACCCATTGTTCCTACTACTATTGGAACTGTCTGAGTATCCTTCTTCCACATTGTTTTTGTTTATGCCTGCAAACCCTGGCATTTTATGACTGTGTCTCTCTGTACATAAGACAATGTAATCACTGGGTGTTGCAGTTTCAATGATCAGCGCAGCTTATGGCTTCTTTTCGTGGACTACTATATCTAGTTTTCTCGCATCTAGTTTTTGAACTGTTAGTAATGGGTGGTCACATGTGATACAAACTCCATCATTCACTATATTGCTTTGTGGCTCATGTTTCCAGTGCTTCCTAGCTACTTCAATAGTGTAATGCTTGCACAATTTTATTATTTATTTATTTATTTAACATTTGTTTACCAGGAAAGTCTGAGTTGGAACAAAGCCAGTTTTCAGCAGAGGCCCTGGTAGAAATGCTCCAGATGCATGTCTTTAAAACATGGGAAGAAACAGGAGCACCCAAAGGAAACCCACACAAATGCAGGGAGGACAGGCAGACTCCACACAGAAGGTAATTTAGCTGAGAATCGACTCTGAGAACCTCTTGCTGTGAGCAACAATGCTACCATTGCACCACTGTGCCATCCAATCCCCAGTGCAACAGCCTTCCCACATTATTATGCCTTTCAGTATACACATCCACTCCTCTGCCATTACTCCAGCACACTCAGCAACAAAATGTGCGACTGTTTCCAATTCTGCTTTACATAACCTGCATGTTCAATGGACGTTTGTAAACCAATGTGTACATAGTTCACTATCCTGAACTGCTAATATTAACGTTATATGTTTTGGTTTAAATTCATCTTGCCTTAACCACTTCTTCTTCAGATCCTTATTGACATAAGTTGTTCCAGGAGTTCTGTGTACTTGCAACTATATTTATACCTTTTCCACATTTCTTGCCTTCTGTTCTGATCCTTCCCTTGTATTCTTTCTTTTGTTTTTGGCACATTCAGTTACTGCCTGATTTTTATCTACTTCTGGTTTGATTTCCATTCCCACTTGACGCCGATATGCTTCTGCTCAACTAAGCAGGGAACTCATCTTAAACTTACTCTCCTCATGTTATAAAACTTTCACTACATTTAGGTCTTGTGAGGTCAGCAAATATGTATGCAGTCCCATGACTGCAGATCTATAGATGTAAATTTTCAAGCAGTCCCATACCTCCTTCAGAACGGGGAATATATAGTCTTGGTATACACTGATTTTATAAATCATTTCATGAGCATGAAGCATCCTTCTTGTTTTCCTGTCCACCCTATCTGACACCTTTTGGGGCCAGTCAATCACTCCAACACTGTAAATTAGGACAGGAGGAGCAAATTGGTTTATAGCTTGGACTTTATTTATTTTATTTATTTATTTATTTGCAGTTGGTTAACCAGGATAGTCCATTGGGCCAATAAGAACCCGTTTTCAATGGAGTCCTGGGGAGAAAAGCTCCAAAACAAAGGTTACAAAAATTATTACAGCAGCTTACAATTTCAAATTATTAGTAGGTTAAACACAAAGCTTTAAAGCAGTGGTAACAAAAGATTGCAGCAGTTTACAATGTCAGTCATTTGTGGGTTGCAAACTAAATAAAGATTAAGCTGTTACAAAGTAATTTTTAGGTTTTATTTTGTAGAACAACCCAGATTTAAGTAGGAGCAAAGAAAGAGTTTAGTTAAAAAATTTTAGAAAAATAAAGCATTGTGGTAGTATATATATATAGTTTCTTCAGAGGAATAGTAGGGTTAGAGAACTACAGTTGACTTAATTATTTGGTGTTTGGTAATATATGAATAAGTTGAAGGTAGTAAGTGGAGAATAGGCTATGAGGGGTGGGAGCAGGAGCATTCCCAAGAGGATGTTAGATGTGAGTGCAGTGATTTTTTAAAAGCAGGGAAGTAGGTGGTGATACGGATGGAGGGAGGAAGGGAGTTCCATAGTCGTGCCAGGGCAAAGGACAGGAGGTTTTTTCCTGGAGAGTGAAGGGGTTTATACAGCTCAATTAGGTTTTGGTTATTAGATCATAGAATTCTTTGTGGCAGGTGCATTTTAAAGGTAGAGCGGAGAGAGGGACAGAGAGATGGATGAAAAATGAGTTTGTGAGCAAAAGTGAGCTGAATATAGGAGAGATAGTTGGGAAGCTCTAGCCAGTTGAGTTTGTGAAGAGATGTACAGTGATGGGTAGATGATTTGTTACTAGTGGCAAATTTGGCAATTTTATTATAACAGGAGGACAGTTTAGTTTTGAGAGATGATTGTAGGTTTGTTAGGAGAGGGGCACCATAAAGAAGGGAAGGGATGAGAAATGTAGTAGCAAGGGTGAGTTTAGTAGATGTAGTGAGGAATCGATTGTGTCGGTAGAGCATGCAAAGTTTTTGGTGTTTTTTTTTATGTTTAGTTGTAGGTGGCTATTGAATTTAATCTGATTATCTATTTGGACTCCTAGTAGTTTCGTTTCAGATACTAGTTCAAGAGGTGTGTTATTCTGGCTAGTGATGGAGAATAGTTTTCTATCAATGGTGTTAGTTATTGAGGGGGTAAATACCATAAGTTTGGTTTTTGATGCATTTAGTGCTAGATGATTGTCCTTCATCCACTGTTCTGTAGTAGAGAAGGCGTCTTGAGTCAGTTTTAGAAGAGCAGGGATGGATGTGGCTGCACAGATAATTGTAGAGTCATCTGCATATTGAATAAGTTTAGCATGAGGAATTGAGTGGAAGAAATCATTAATGAATATATTGAAGAGGAGAGGACCCAAAATGGATCCTTGGGGGACACCAGTGGGTGTGTTAAGGAAAGAGGAGGTGGCGTTTTTCCACTTGAAAGCTTGTTGCCTGTTAGAGAGATAGCTGGTGAACCAGTTGAGAGAGGAAGGGGATAGGTTTAGTTTAGATAGTTTATTTAGGAGAAGGTTGTGAGAGATAATGTCAAAGGCCTTAGAGAGGTCAAGAAAGAGAGTAGATACAGTAGAACCAGAATCTCTGGCTTTATTAATGGTTTCCAGGAAGGATAGGAGGGCAGTTGTGGTGCTGTCAGTGGGTCTGAATCCATGTTGTGTGGAAGTTAGCAAGTTATTATCTAAGAGATAGGGAAGGAGTTGAAGATGGATACATTTCTCCAGGAGTTTTGATATGGGAGAGAGGATGGCGATAGGACGAAAGTTAGTAATATTGTAATTATTGCCTCCTTTGTGTAGGGGAATGATGAAAGCCTTTATCCAGAGTGTCCGTACAAGACCTTCTTGGATAGAGCGATTGATAAGGATGTTGATGGGGAAGGCGATGGCTTCAGCTGCTATGGTGAGGAAGGATGAGGGAATGTTATCGGGGGCATTGGTGCATGGTTTAAGCCTTTGCAGGAGTTTTCTTATGGTAGAAGTAGGAATGGATTTTAGGGAGAATGGTGGGAGTTGAGAGACTGGGGATGTAGGGGGTGATAAGTGGGGGGAAGTAGAAGTAGGAGGTGAGGGATGATTGGAGAAGGATGAGGTTAGTTTGGTGATAGAGTCTGTGAAGAAAGTATTGGATTGAGTAGCCAGATCTATATCTAGTGCATTAGGGTCTGGGCTAGGGTTATCAGTGGAGCCAGGTTTTAGGAGGGTAGTGATGCCTTTCCAAAATTTTTGAGGGTTGGTTTTGTGATTGTTTTGGAGTAGTGAGAAGTAATTCTGTCTATCTACTGTGATAAGCTTTTTAACGTTATTGCGAAGTATTTTGAATTCATTTAGGGTGGTGGAAGTTTTGTTTCTTTGGTAACGTGTCCAGGTTTTGTTTCTGAGTCACATTGCAGTGAGTGTATTTCTTGTTAGCCAGGGAGCGGTATTGTTTCTTATTCTTTTGGTTTTTATGGGGGCAAAACTATCTAGCACGTTTAGGAAGGTTGTATTGAAGTGTACAACTGCATTATCTAGGGGTAGAGTTTTTAGCGAGTTCCAATTAATTTGGAACAATTGACTTTGTTCCTAGATGTCAATGCTGTTTTCAGTATTAATTTTAGTCTTCTAAAAATATACCTAAGTTTTATTTGGATTTGTTCATGTTTTATTGCTGATCCTTCAGCAATTCCCAAATATTCATACACTCCCACTTACTTGCTCAAATTCTTTTATATCACATTCCTGTCCCAAACTGATGTTTTCTTGGTGCTGCAGCTTTCCTGCTTTAAAAGTTGTGTTTGCACATTTATCAAAACCAAATGACATTCTTATATCATCTGAAAAAGTTTTGACCTCTTGAAGATGTGTTTTCAGTTCCTCATCTGATGACTCATACAGTTTTAAATCATCTACAAAAAGAAGATGAAAAGTCTTTACACTTTGTTATTTTCTGGGAGCAAAACTGTAGCCATGACCTTATCTGTTAAGTAGACAGCTTAATTGGTTAAGGGCAAGACAAAAGAGCAGTGGTAACAGTGTCACCCTGAAATATCCCCCTTTGAATTTTTATCCCTGGGATAATAATTTGTCCATCATGGGTTGGCTTCAAAGTGGTTTGCCACTGTCTCATGGTCGCTGTAATGTAAATCGATCAGTGTAGAGCATATCTTATACATTTTTAAGCACGCTTTTATCCATGAATGTTGGATACTGTCAAATCCTTTTTATAGTCTATCCATGCCATACTTAGACTCTTCCCCTTTTTTTAGTTTCCATTATGACTTTATTTAACAACAAATAATCATTTGTTTCATATGACTTTTTTGTTACCCTTTTGTTCTATTGCTATGATCGAGTTTTCTTCTAAGTGACTATAAACTCTGTCAGCATCATTTCAAGTTTATAATTTACACATCGTCAGAAGACAAGTTATTGGTCTATAGCTTTTAGGATAGTTTGCAGCTACACTCTTATGTAGGAGCATTGCTTTTCCTGTTGTTAACTAGGATGGTGTCTGTTTGGGGTTCGTGCGTACAAATAGTTCTTACTCATGGCTAAATCTTCATGTAAAGATCTTAATACCTTTAGTCAGAAGTTAGGTACCACATCTGGGCATGGAGTTTTCCGATTAGGAGTTTTTCTTAACTTTGTTTCAATCTCTCTGGCCTTTACTTCATCCCATTTCATATCCTATACATGTGAATGTCTTATTCTTTCTTTTACTTCTTTTATCCATTTAGCATCTTTGTTATGTTCCACAGAATCTTCATAGATATTTCTCTAAAATGTATCTATTTCTTCTCTTTGTTTTTGGTGGTGTTACAGTTCCATTTGCCTTGTTTCACAGTTCTTTATAAAACTTTTGGGTCATCAGTAAATTGCTTATTTTGTACTTTTTCTTTATATTTATCTGCATATCTTCTATGTTTTTCTGCCTGTGTTGATATTTTGACCAGTGTCTCACATCATCTGGCAGCTAGCAGCTGATTTAGAACTGGTGTGGACTGGGAGAATCTGACTGTTTAATTAAAACAAAGCATCATGAGGGCCTGAGACGGGTGTTGATGCAATGTGATTTCTGCCCAGTGCTCTGAATGCCAAAGTGAAGAAATTCAATAAAGAACGGGTAAATGGTGGGAGTAACTATGACTCTCTTAAGGTAGCCAAATGCCTTGTCATCTAATTAGTGACGTGCATGAATGGATGAGTGAAATTCCCACTATCTCTACCTATTATCTAGTGAAACAACAGCCAAGGGAACAGGTTTGGCAAAATCAGTGGGGAACAAAGACCCTATTGAGCTTGACTCTAGTGCGGCACTGTGAAGAGGCATGAGAGGTGTAGAATAAGTGGGAGGCCTCAGCCGCCAGTGAAATATCACTACTCTTATCATTTTTTCACTTCTTGATTGACAAGTGGTTAGATGGTCTGGACAGTTGCACAGTACTGGGGTAGGGGATGCAGCTGCGGCAGATCCTTCAGGGGCTGTGTGTCGATGGATGGAACAATGCAGATTGCAGATGTCCCATGCCACAAGGGTATCTCATTCATGGAATGATACTGCTGGTAAGGATGATGTTGACCTGGAGCTGTAGCTGCCTTATCATATGAAGTGAGGAACCTCATGGAGACTACATCTGCAAGGGCAACCCCATTATGTCATTGCAGGCTTATCACCATTAGCTGACATCAATGAGGTAGCACTCCATGATCTTGAGAAGTTTGGCCTATGGGTTATACCCATTAGGAGGCAGAGGTGTAGTGGCCATCAGTATGGTGATGACCATGGCAAGTAGAGTCTTCATACCCCATGGTGGAGGCAGACTTGCAAAGGAGCCATCCAAAAACCTCAGCAGATGGGTGTGTTCCCTGTCCTTGTGATTCATCACTGCATTCAAGCATTGCCTGCCCTTGCATATCTTGTCATTTATGCCATGCAGTGTACCAATTATTTTCACATGGCACTGGTGACATTTGTCTTTACATGGATCATTAATTTGTACATCTGTGGATTTATGCCCAATGTGACACCTAGATTGGGCACCGAGCAGAGGTCTTGACAGCGATATCCGCCAGCATACTGCTCTCTGGTGCTTTCTTCATGCTCAATGGTGGCACCACTGTCCAATGCTTTTTCATGAGCAGATGATGACCATACATCATTTGTTGGGATGCCAGCGATAGCATGTCTCTCCATGCACAGAGACAGGTTTCAGAGCCAACAGAGTTGTGTCAATGGATGTAGGTCACAGGGTGCCCCCCCCACCCCACTGTAACCATTATTGACAGTGACACTGTTCTGTGTGACTGTGCCATTCATAGGTGACCGTCACTGACAGGCACAGATGCTACATTGACATCAAGCATGTCCTGCTCTGTTATGGCTGACTGCATGATTATTGCACCTGTGAAGGCAGACAGATAAAAACCTGTGTATCTACCTCTCAATTGTCAACTACCAATCAACTGTTACAAGGTATTACTATTGCAAATGAATCTATCTTTTCTACAGAATTAGATTTTTCCTCCCATTCATCTTCCACTTCCCTGGATGTATCAATGTCTCTCAATTCATTGTATCCTTTACCATTTGGTCCACTTTAACTACGTCATTCTCACTGATATTGCTTTCATTTTCTCGGTCACCACATCAGTATTGTCAACAATCAACACTTTTCTATTCCAAAATGCCTTGAATGTTGCAGGAAATCACAACTTAAATCAGTCATTTACATTTACACTCCCTCTTTGCATTCAAAATTCAGAAGTGGCTCCTTAAATTCACCTCTGACTAATCTTGCTCTAGGAACATTGTTCTCCATTTTTGGCATTTTTTGTGACCAAGGTTTCTGTTGGTTCACAACTTCGTGAATATTATAGTGTACCTTTTTAGCTGATGTTATGATCCAGCAAAAACACAGTTCACTGTCTTTAGTTGCCATTATTTGCCTTTAATTTTAAATTAATCTCTCCTTGGCCATTCAAGTATCACATCTTGATAAACACGCTGTTTGTTACTTCCTGTTTTTGTCCTCTTCCGAACAAGAGGGAGTGCATGGGAATCTGGGAGTCATGGAATAGATGCAAGGTCAGCAATACAACATAATTTTTGTAAGTTTTGAAAGGAATATTTTAGAAAGTTGAAAATAACACTGAAAACTGCTTTGATATCTAGAAATAAAGTTCAAGCTAGTTCAGTTTATTTTATATTATATTCCTAACCCAGAGTGATATGGATGACCATGGTGGTGTATGGGCGACCATGGTGGTGCAGTGGTTAGCAGTGTCACCTCACAGCAAGAGGTTTTCTGGTTCAATCCTCGGCTGGGGTGCCTTCTGTGTGGAGTCTGCATGTCCTCCATGTGGTCGCATGGGTTTCCTCTGGGTGCTCCGGTTTCCTCCCACATTCCAAAGACATGCAGTAGGTGGATTGGACACTCTAAATTGGCCCTAGGTGTGAGTGCTTGTGTGTGTGTGCCTTCTGTGGAAGGTTGGGTGCCGGGCTGACAACTCAACACTGTAAAACTCCACTGCCAATCATGAGCAGACAGGTGATCCGCTGTGGCGACCCCTAAACAGGAAAAGCTAGAAGAAGAAGATTCCTAACTCAGAGTGATATTTTTAATGACTGAATTTTCCTGCTATACAAACTGCTTTTACACATATATCAATGCAAGTATTTTTAGACATTCAAAAAGTGCTTAACTATATAACTATGCCTTCTTGCTGCTTGCTAGGCAAGTTATGCAGTTTTAAATTATCCATTAAAGGAGGTGAGATGCAATTTGGCAAGACTATTTCTGGGTGTCACTCAGTGGCCATAGCCTAGTCTGTAAAGTAAATAGCAGGGCCAGATTAAGAGGATAAATGGAACAAAAAACCCTGGTCTACACTCTCCTACCAGGATCCCATGAACTGTAAAAGTTTAAGCAGAAAAATAACCTGTCATCAGTACTCGTATGTAATGGGGACATGACAGTTTTGACTCACTTCCACCATTACCATACAAAAGTAAATTACTTGCAAATCTAGTTGTTATTACCCGAGTGCTACACAACAATTTTAGTAATCCATCACAACTTTCCCTTCCCTTCCCTGACTCTTCCTGCCCCAACCATAAGTTCTGCCTCAAAACAAAAAGTTAGTAAATCAGATTATTTTTTTTTAACCAGGACCCCATTCATATAAGGAACAAGGGACAGTTTTAAAGTTATGTTGTATAAAAGATATAAAATCTATATTTCCCTTCTTCTTCTGCTTTTTCTTCGTTTTTTTTTTTTTTTTTTGCTTATTTGAGAACCATTCATGAATTCTGTCAACTTGGAATAATCTTACCTTACACTTGAAAGAAATCAAATTAACAAAATTCAAAACTGGTTCTTAAGTTTGAAAAAAATAGAAGGGAAATCTATGCTGTATGCTATGCTGTGAAGCCATCCCAGAACTTTAGTATAGTATCAAATGGGTTTGTTAGTTACAGACAGGCTGCCATTATCCTGTGGGAGGGACACTGTCACAATTATTCAGGTCATGGAGGAGTCCAGACCTTGATGAGCTGACTGGCCTCTGTGTAAATACATGAAACTGGAACTGAAGGAGTACAGTCAATAAAGAGAGATCCACAGAGTACCCACAAAGCACCACAGGACAGATCTGTAACTTTTATTAAGAAAATTATATTATCTCAGCCTCAATAAGCATAAAAGACTGCCTGAAAACAATTAAATGCTAGTCAAGCAATGTACTCCTGAAGGCAGAAAGCACTGGCAACAGTTCAACAAACAGTTTACAACTTCTCACCCAGGACAGGAGTTTAACTCCTTTTAGTTTATCTCAATCTACTCTACCTCATTACTGCAGTGTTTTACTGTCCCAGCACCTTGATTTGGTTGTTTGTAGTTTGTATTTTATTATTTTTGTCTTCATGTTATAGCACAGAAGCCAGGCATCACAAAACAAGCTAACAAGGAGAACAAACATATTATCTATCAGTGTCAGTCATTAAATTAAAGCAAGTGGGGATGTCATTTTCACAGCAGCACTGCTGAGACCTTTTTTACCAGCTTTCAGACTTGTCATGATTTGGCAGGTATTTGGCAGTGGCACCCATTTGTAGTATAAATAGGGGGAGCAGGCAGCACTTATACGGCATGACAGAACAGACAGCCTGACATGAGATGACCTGAGGTTGACTATCACTATGCCTGACCTTTGCTAATAACCTGAACACTAAGTTGAGGTCTGCTCTATGGCAGACTGACTGCCTATGGTGATCTAAGGTCTTTGCCTGAGAACCTTCCTTTTTTCCTGATGGTGTCTGTGTTTGCTGACATCAGACAGTTTTTTGCTGGTTCTGTACTTCTTTGCCTTCCTACCTGTCATGAATGTAACACCTGTCGTGCTCTGGCAAACTGGCCGACTGTAGTGGCAGTGACAATCTGTGTTCTTACTATGGCCTTGCCTGTGAACCTTGGCTATCCTCTTCTTCTGATGTTAACTTTCACCTGTGTACTGCCTAACTCATTCCTTGGATGACCTGCCAATATTCTAAGTAATGTTTGCTACTGGAGTGGTGATGTGAGAGCAAGAAGGGAGAAGGTAGCAGCAAGGCAGCAAAAACAACAGTTCACTTCAGTTTCAGTTAAAAAGATAGATTAAAGAAAGAAGTTGGTACTGCTGCTTCCAGTCTAGTCCCCTTCTTTTTGGTTGAAGACATCTGACCTACTTCCTTCCACTGTGTATCTGTCACTAACATATTAACTATAAATCTCATTTTAACAATTTATTTTTGCACTATATCACAATGACAGGATAAAGAGGGTGGAGGATGACTGGTGGATAGGTAGTTCATGCAGCCTTACCAGGGTATTGTATACTATTTTATCGACTTTTAGTTGTTGACACTCAATAGTAAATAAAGTGGGGAAGATAAACACAAAAAGGCCTCATTTTTTGACAAACGAGGCAAGATCATTTCCACTGCACTGTTCATATGCCATTAAAATGGAAGTGGATTAGCAGGGTTAAAAAAGAATGTTTGCAAGTTTTGCAGTTGTCTGCATATTTGCTGAACCAGATACTGGATTTTGTTTGTTTTGACATCTGAGACAATATCCCAAAAAAAGAAATGGCCCAAAGTCAGACATGGGAGGAACTGCACCAGTGACAGGTCTTGGTATGGAGAGAAATCCTCCTATTAGTTTCTTAGCCATTCCTTGTTTATGGCCATATACTCAGCTGTGGACAAAACCTATTGCAGTTCATTTCCCTTTAGATCCCTGAGGTTATGTAAGAATCCTTCATGGGATATAGTGTTGAACATTTTAGCCACATAAAGTTAAGCCACATTGTCAGATACATCTTATTCAGGGAATCTGTCATACACGCCATGAAATGAATGAGTTTAAAAATGCGAGGTCTACCTTTGACAAGACTGCATTGGTTTACCTCATGGAGAACGCGTTTTCGTTTTTTGCCTGAATAAGTTCCATGAAGATTTTCTACATCACCTGGTTTCCACAGTAAACGTGTAAGGCTGAATGGAGCCTGTGGAACCTTCCTTGTGGAGCAGGACAGAAAATGCTTTTCAGATATCAGGGATTTAGCCCATTTTTTATGCTCTTAAGAATATACAAAAGGAGGAGCACCGGGTCATGTACCACTGTGCAGATTATGTTTCCCACTGCATCGTCTGGTCCCACGGAAATGGTGCTTCCGAAAAGGTGATCATTTCAAATGGAACTGCTGATGGGATCATGTTGTAGGATGGAATAATGGATGGATTTCCCCCTTGAAATCCTGAAATTTGTTTGAAATGTGCATGCTAGTGTTTCGGATATATCTGCAGGCTCTCCTATGGTGATACCACTTTATGTAGCACACATGATTCTGGGTTATTTCCCTTCATTTTTTGGATGTGATTGTAGAAGAAGAACAGCTTACTAATGACATTCACCCTGACAAAAATGTTCCCTTCAACTGAAGTTTTTCTTCTTTTTATTGCTTTGATGGATTCACTTTGGATGGAGTTACCTCAGTCTTATTGCTCTTAACTGGTTAACTTTTCAGGGGTTGTTATGTTCTTTCAGTTTGGTTTAATAATTTGATGATGCTGCTTTCTTGAAATATAATGAGAATAGCACACCACATATTTATTTTACTTTATATTGTGTATATAATACTACTTGAATAAATTGTAATATTGTACTTATATTATGCTGATTTTGATTTCCTGAAATATACTGAGAATATAAGGCTTATGTATCTTTAATTAGAAAATTACAATTTTCTGTTTGTTTAAATGCTGATTTGAAATGGGTTTATGTCCCATTACTCATGCAGGAAATGCAAATAACTTGTGCAGTTTGTGCAGGCTTACATGATTCAACTGTTCAGTGGACACAAGACACGAACATACAATCCACAAGACTTCAGCAACCCAAGCCCTCTCCCTAAGGCTTAGTTTGGCACAGTTAGACAATGTAATGGGTTGCTAGCAAGGAAAGAACCACACTGAATTCTTCCTCATTGGATTTTCTGCACTTTTCGTGCTTCAGTTATTGAACTGGTTTGACACTCATTCATGGTGACTGCAATGCAGTCTATCAACATATGATACATTTTTATAAATCTGTAAGCATTCTACAATCAGTTAATATGAAATACTAATCTAGCCATGCCATACTTAGGTTTCTACTCTTTTTACATTATGGCTTTGGTTAATTATAAATGATCCTTGGCGCTATATGATTTTCTTTTATTGCCTTTCTGTTCTTGTGCATTGATTGAGTACCTATTTAATTTTTTCCCTCTGCTCATGTAATCTGCTGTGACCAAAAGGGGCAGTTTGTGTGTAAGCAGAAAATGTGATTCAGAGACAGGATTATCTGCAATGAAGGACTTCATTGTCAACTAATTTGCATGCCTCTGAATTGCATTGCCTTACCACTAGGGCTGTTATGTTCTTTTGTGTGGTAATCACCTCTGGAACACAAGAACCTCCCTTATTCATTGTCCCACACCCTCAGCTTTCAACTGGCCCTGATTGTACAGAATATATCCGATTTTGTTTCTTATAATTGCCCTGTCCCTCATCGATTATGGATGATTGCAGTCAGTCAAAAATGACAGACATTAGAGTTTCTTTCATCTTATTGTTATGAAAATGCTTTGTGATGCAAAATTCATAATTCTTTTTATGTGACATATTGTAATATTTAAAAGTGTCCTGATATCTAGTACGGGTGTAGCTAGGATTTTCAGATTTGTACACACAACTCTCATACTGCTGCCCCCAACCAAGCTACAGCTTCATATAAATTATTTTCTCTTTTTTTTGCACCTGGCACCCACTACCTGTCAAGCCACCTTCCCGTTGATATGTATGTAAAATATGTGTGTGTGTATGATTGTGTTTAACTTCAGTTTTATGACCAGCAGAAGTGTGCAATTCCTGATTATATATATTTATTAACCATATTATTGCATTGTGAAACAAAATCCAAGGACTGGCATATCTGATATGACACCCTGGAGTTTTCTCATTGAAGGCAGTGATAAATGAAACAAAACATCATAGAAAAACTGCAACTTCCAATCAATGACAAGTTTAATTTGTTAACAGGCGACAGCCAGCCCAGATCTTATTTTTCATACTGGAAATGACACCACACAGAGGTTTTTCAGTTTCAGCATAGTATCTATCTGTAATAGGTAACTGTAGAAGAAGAGAAATCTGAAGACATCTACCCTTATACAAGGAGATTTATAAGTTAAAAATCAATTTCATCCTTACAGTTACTGTACAAATCCCATCAGCCTTCTAACTAGGGGAATTCCAGGTAAATTTAGTAAGCAAATACACAGAGGGGTGTCTAATACATATGTAAGAGGGGGAGGGAATTCCAGTCTCACTCTATACACACACACACACACACACACACACACACACACACACACACACACACACACATGCACACCACACCTCTCAACCTCTCAAAGCAAGAAATCTGGAGAAGGCCATAAATAATAGGGGGTCACAGGCCCAAAAATAGGCACAATTTTAAATATTGCTCTTACAAACTTAGAAAGTTGATAGAATAAAATGTTTTATGTTAGCATGGATTTTCTTAAGGATATGAAGTCTGAAACTCAAATGTCTGTCATTATTTTCTGACTTTAGTCTTTAATAGCATGCCAATAATCTGCCAGAAAACAACAATTTTATGAAATATGGGCCAAAAATATGAGGCAAAAATCTGGACATTCTGCAAAAATCTGTACAGTTGAGAGGTATTCCACACACACACACACACACACACACACACACACACACACACACACACACACACACACACACACACACACATTTCCGCTTTCATGCATGCAAGCATGCATACACTCAGAATAGTTTAGGCACCAGTAGCTGACATATAATATCCTCCAGTCTTTTACTACTCTATAGATCAGATCATTCTGCAGCTCAAAATATGTCCTTCCTAGATTGTCTCATAGTCTCATTGTACCTTCTTAAAAATAAGCTGGCCTACATGGGGGTCAGATAGATCAGGTTCATCTTCCATATGAGTTCTTCTTGAAGTAAGGGGATCTGCCTCTTCTGCAGGAATTGGAAACTCAGTATCCTATTCTTCCCCTAGAAGGGCAGCTCACACCAATGGTCTGTGGGATCTTCATCCAAATTCATGTTTCTCTAGAGAACTTTGTTCTTTCTACTTTTTCTCTTTCTTTCCTTTTCTCTGGGGTTTTTCCTTTTTTCTGAAATTTCCTTTTTTTCTTTTCTTTTTCTTCTCTGGGTTTCCTTACTGGCCATGTCATTCTCTGATTTCTTAGTTAATACATATATATCCATTTTAGGGACTTCTAGCTTTTCTACAATGCTACTCTGTTGTACTGGTCGCTTCTTAGGAACTGAATTGGTTAAGAGATCCTGATCCCCCCTTCACACATCCATATCTCGTTTCCTCCACGCCCTTTGAGCTTTACCCAATGTCTTCTAGGAATCTCTGACTTCTGTACCATTAAATGCTTGAATGATTCTCCTCTCTATAATTCTGAGAGGTGAAGGGTCATTGGTAGTTAACTTGGCAAAATCTTTTTAAAAGGGGGAGACAGTTTCTCATGTGTGCTCTCATCTTCCCACTGCCTTCATAACTTTTAAAATATGGGAAGTCCTCCCCAGTTATAATACCATGAGTAAGGTATGTAATAGCAGCTAATAGAATGCACTGTTTTCCCCCAAACTGCTTTGAATCTCAACCTAACTGTAGTGTAGCATGTCTTCTCCCTGAATACATATGTAACCTTCAAAGATTTTTTTTTCTAATTTGGTTTTTGGTAATCAGTATACCGGAATCTAGCAACCCTTGTAGCTCCTTCACATTTACTTGTATGACACTCGATCTGCTTGTAGAGGTATAATAACGGAATGCTATTTTTACTAACCTAGCTGAAATTCTATCACACTTCTTTGCTGCCTCACAAATGTTCAGTCCTATAACTGTCTCTATATTTACATCAGGCTTCACATCAACATTACAACATTTGGCAGTATGTCCCCTTTTGCCACATTTAATATATGAAATGTGTGAAAAAGCCCATTTGATTTGGCTGCAGTTTTGTTCGTTGCTTTAAGCAATGCCTCCTGCACATGATTCTCTGTACTAAAGCAATAAAACTTTGGCATCCTGAGAGGTTCTGACTGGCATAACTAGTTTTAATAATTGTGAGCAAATAACAATAAATTTCTATCATAGTTTCTTCACTGTTGTGACCCTCAGGGTCCAACCACAATTTTATAATGTGTTTCAATCCATATAATTATCTTACTGTTTTATTTCTAAGAAAAGCCCTGCCATGAAATCTGAGACTGTTTCAGCTGTGACTTCTGCTGTCGCAAGTAAACGCTTTTTTTTACTTTATCAGTCATCACAGTCAGAGTTCAATATATATGTCATTAAAGAAGGATGCAAACCCAACTGGCCCAGTCCTATCTTTCTTGATTGGCCATGCACTCAAATCTGATGAGATACACTTCAAGTTTAGCATTTGGCTAAAGGCTTGAGTGGAGGAACAGCTGGTAGTTGAGCCAGTAGTTGACTATTACGCCCACACTCTTGTCAGTAGTAGTTATTGTCTGTAACAACTGCTTCACAGCACTCATGTCGTAGACTACCCGCTTCTCTGAGGGGGTCTCTAGAAGGAAACTCTCAGCACACCTCTCCTGACTTCAGAGAAACTTAGCTCTAGTTTTACCAACACCACACATTATAGCATGAGGGAGAAGGGAAAACAGATATTAACCTTTTATGGGAAATTTTCGCAAATATGCTCAGTTAGGACAGGTAAAATTGGAACTTCAGAAAATTGCAAGCCTGAAGTTTTAGTTGCCCACTGCCTCCACCAGTATGGGATTTAAAATAACAATATATATATATATATATATATATATATATATATATATATATATATATATATATATATATATATATATATATGCAATTTTCATTGTTCAAGCATAAATTCCCGGCTTTCTCCAGCAAATAAAAATACTGGTCTGATGTTGACAAATTATAAACTGAACACAAATTTTCAGTCTCTTCCACAAAATTTTAAGCGAGGATTATTTCCGGGACTTTCAAGAGGAACCACAAGATCCCTGTGCTGACCCTACCTCAGAGTTGATACTCTGGCCTTAGTTCATCTCTTCTTCAAACAGGTACACTCCAGACTCCTCTGGACTTTCCTTTCAAGTGCTCTCTGCATCTCTGTCTTTCTCTTAATAGTTGCAAGTTTACACCTGGAGACACTCTCATTCGACTTCCAGATATTATTTTATTTTTATTTTTTTTTTACATTTGTTTACCGGGATAGTCCTATACATGTCCATTTTCAGTAGAGGCCCGGGGAGAAAAGCTCCACATAGACAAACTTACATAGATTACACAAGAAGTTAGATAACATTAGAAAATATAAAACAAAGTGATTATGTACAATGGTTTAGTAGTGTTCCCTAGTAGAGACTCACAATTCTCATGGACAGACACAATTAAAAGCAAGAGACGTTAGATTGGCTATAGAGCTTGGTGACATAGTTGCATGTTATGATATTTACAGATTATGCTTTCAGTTTATAACTTAATCAGGGTTGGTACATGGGCAAAGCCAGTTCACTTTGAGATACTGTTTAATGTTTTTTTTTTTTTTATTGAAGAGACTTTTGGAGGATTGTAGGGTTATATAGTTTGGCAATGAATTCCAGGATTTGCCAACAAAGTTGGCAAACAGGAATTCACTAGCAGAGTTATTAGCCTTGTGGGTTTGGACGAGTAGTTTGTTGGCTGAACGTAGGGATCTCAGGTTGCTATATGGCTTAATAATATTTACAAGGGTGGTACAGAGTTTTGTGTGCTATTAAGAGCTGATTGAATTGAATTAGGCTGGGCAGTTCTACCCACTCTAGCTGTTTCAGGTTCTAGCAGTGGTGGGTTCTATAGGTGGAGCCAGTGGCGAATCTGGCAATAGGGTTGTAGCTGTGGAACAGCTTACCTAGTTCGGGTTTGTTGAGGTTTGAGAGTACAGGCGAGGCATATAAAAGAGTAGAGAGTAGGTGTGACCAGGCAACTGCAGTCCTAGCCAGTGGGGTTAAAAATGTTTTTTTTTTCTATACAGTGATCCAAGCTTCTTATTGATGGTCTGTATGGTTTTGTTGAGCTGTAGGTCAAATTTGAGATTATTGTCTATGGTAACCCCTAGAAGTTTGATGTGTTGATCTGGGGAGATAGTGGTACCATTGTTAGATGTGACAGAGAATGAAAGTGTGGCAGATCTACTAGTGGGGGTGAAGAGTAAAAGTTTAGTTTTATTGGGGTTCAGCAGTAGGCATTGGTTGGCGAGCCAGTTCTCAATAATGTTAAATGTATTTTGGGTTAAGGTTTGCAGTTCAGATGGGGAGGTGGCTGAGCAGATCAGAGTGGAATCATCTGCATATTGAATGCAGGTAGCTTTAAGGATAGCAGTGTGAAGGTTGTTGATAAAAACAGAGAAGAGTAGTGGACCTAGTATGGAACCTTAAGGGACACCAAGTGCGAGAGGTAGTTGGCTGGAGAGTTTGCCCTGCCATAGTACCGCCTGTTGCCTACCAGTCAGGTAGGACTGGAATCACTGGATTGCGTGCTTATTGAGGGAAATAGATTTTAGAGAAAGAATGAGAAGTTCATGGGTGACCATGTCAAAGGCTTTTGATAGGTCAAGAAAGAGGGCGGAGGATAGCCTATTGTCATTCCTGTTTTGGTTTATGGCATTAGTAAAGGAAAGGAGGGCTGAGGTGGTGCTGCTGTGGTATGGCCTGAAACCATGCTGGGAGTTGGATAGTAAGTTATTCCATGTAAGGTATTGCATTAGTTGCTTGTGTACACATTTCTCCATTAGTTTGGCTAGTGGGGAAAGAATGGCAATGGGTCTATAGTTGGATATGTCTGTAGAACTACCACCTTTATGGAATGGGATGACGTGGGATATTTTCCAGAGGAAGGGGATAGCACTTTTGGATAAGGTTCTGTTGATAAGGATAGATATGGGCTATGCAATGGCATCTGCAGCTGTTTGTAGGTACTCTGAAGGGAGGAGGTCACCAGTGAGAGTGGTAGGTTTTAGTTTTTTTATAAGTGTTTTGATAAAACTAGTGGATATCAGTTGGAAGCTAAATTGGGGGTGATTAGTGGGTAGATTAGGGGTGTGGTTTACGTTTGTGGGGGTAAGTTGATTTGCTAGGGATTGGATTGTTTCAGTGAAAAGTTATTATAAACACCAGCTATGGTCTCTGGGGAACTATGGGTGTGGTTAGCCGGGGTTAACACTGACTCCAAGTATTTCCTTAGGCTTTTGGTATGTAGGGTTGTATGTTTGGCTGTATTTTTAATTTGTTTTTTTGCACCAATTTATAGACTCTGTTTAAGCTGTATTTTTATACACTTGCAGGTTAATTTTATAGCTGCAGGGTATAATTTTCAGGGCTATGTGAGGGAGAGTAGAGTGAAATTACTTGTTCAGGGTATTATTTTAGGTGTAAGAAAGAAGATACTGGGGGCAAACTAGCTAATTTTAACAATATGGAGGGAGCCAAATTACTGTGGGGGACAACCTAAAAGGTGCCTTTAGACCTAGGTCAGCAGTATACAGTACTTGCTTTAAATTCTAATCTATGTTCTGTTTTTAAACACAGACAGCAACTTTAACAATACAATTTGGTGGAACTTTTTAGCATTAGGAGCCTTATTTAAGGGCTGGGAAGTTTGGTGCTGTTGACCCAGTACAGCTGAATTAAACAGTTCAAGTAAAAATACTTTAGAGAAAGTAGTAACCTTAGTTAAGTTTGTTATTGAGGGTAGACCAATGTGGCTGTCCGTTTTATTTTTCTTTTTAAAAAAAATCCCAACTGGATGCAGACCTTTTAACTGTGCAAGCCTTTTAGGTTGGGAGCCGTGAGAAAAGATAATACCTTAGTTAAGTTTTTTATTGAGGTTAGACCAGTGTGGCTGTCCATTTTATTTCTCGTACCCTGAACTTTAAATTGCATCCTCCTGTATGTAAGAAATATAAAACAGTTATTTTTCAATATTACAAACAGATATATTCAGTATAACATATCTCATAGTCATAAATACACCAAAAACTCACCTGTCAGTTGCAAAAATAAGCTTGCTATCAGTGGCAACCACCACCAGTATATATATATATATATATATATATATATATATATATATATATATATATATAGTTCCCCTTCACATGATCGAATGGATGGAAGCTCGAAATTCATAACCTCGAGACCAGAATCTAGAATTTTCATTCACTCGAAATTGTGAATGGGAACCTTAGGTTTAAAAAAATAAAAAGTTAACTTACCTTATTGCAGGTGGCCAGGTCCCCCTGTACCATAGCAGTTTAAATGTGAATGTTCCGTGACTGCACTATAGCAGAGGAATGGAAAATCTTCCATTTTGCGCTTCCGCGTATAGAGCGTAATGGGAGATTCCCCTTCCTTTCACTATAGTGTGATCTCGGAGTAGGTATATTTAAATAGGGGGGTGTCAGGGGCATAGCCCCCCATCTCAGGGGTGCAGGGGGGGCAAAGACCCCCTGTGAAAACATTTGAAAGGTGTTATTTTTTTTTTTTTGTCCCTTTCATATGTTCAAGTTTCTCTAAATTCAAGATTCTGGTTTCAAGTTTATGACTTTCGAGTTTAGAGAAATTCGATCATATGAAGAGAAGCCATATATATATATATATATATATATATATAGAGAGAGAGAGAGAGAGAGAGAGAGAGTGAGATTGGCGTTTCCAGTACAACCTCCTCTACCTATTCTATTTGATTAGCAGAAGCCACTGTAGTGACTCCAGTTGTTCAGACCAACGCAGACGATTTGGTCAATCAATCAGTAGTTAGGAGGAAAATCATCCCAAACACACGGGGAACAACGGAACCTGTTTTTCCACTTCCTTTTGGTCAGAACAGACCAGCCCAGGAGAAGGATGTTTCACGGGTCATGCAGAAGAGGAAAGACCCGTTGAATTACAACAATGGGAGAACGCTCAAGAAAATGTGGGCTTCATCCCAAATCGGTTAATCTGGAATTTATCTAAGTATATTTTATCTGGCACTGAGATTTCCTAACTCTCCATAGGTCTGGGTTTTATCTCCTCCTCAAATGCTGATGTTTCTGAGACTTTATTGGAACTACTACTGTTTGCTAAAAATCTAGTTTTACGTATGCTTTTTAAACATGACGATGTTGCACAATATGACATATTTAGGAAACCAAGTACTTATGTGCCATTTTTCCCACCAGCTTTAGATGTTTTTGTTTGTGCTTGTGAGAATGATTTGTATATGTTTTTTTGCCGATAGTGTGTGTGTGTGTGTGGGGGGGTGGGATTAGATAAGGGGATATGCTTAGTGTTGGTGCAAGTGTGTGTGTCTTAGGGTTAGAGGAAGGGTTAGGCAAGGAGTTTGGTGTATGTATGAATGTTTGCGGGTTAGGGTCAGGGTAAGGATTAGGTCAGAGGATAGAGTTAATGTTATGAGTGAGTGTTTATGTATTAGAATTAAAGTAAGGGCTAGGTATGAGGTTGAATTTAGTGTTTTTTGTGTGTGTGTGTGTGCGTGTGCGGGTGTGTGTGTGTGTGTGTGTGTGTGTGTGTGTGTGTGTGTGTGTCTGTGTGTCTGTGTGCGTGGGTGTTTGCGTGCGTGTGTGTGTTTATGTGGTGAGTGTTTGAGCTGTCTTGTGTAGTGGTAGTGTTAGTGTTATGGAAAGAATTTTTCTAAGTTAAGGATTGCAGTTAGGGCTAGCATGCAATATTAAGGTGAAGCAGGGTTGTCTGATGCCAACAGAGTAACTGAAGTCAGGCGCCATAAACAAGGAAAATAAACATGATATGTCCGTAAAGGTATAGTGGATGAAACCATTAAAAATCTCAAAACATAGCATTACAAAAAATCTCAAAACAGGAAGCTTCAGAGTTATTTCTGTGGAACAGAATTGCTTGGAAAGACAACTTTTATTAAAGACCACATAGATACTGCTCTAGGGAAAAAGGTTAAACTGAGATACTACAGAGTACTTGAAGCCCAGAAACAGGCTATCCATGAAAGAAATGTTGACGTTAAGAAGTCATCATGGAGTCAACTACTGGCTGGAACAGCCTTATTGTACTAGTTTCGAAACTGGATGGCACTGGTACATTCCAGTTTTGCAATGATTTGAGAAAACTCAACAGCAACTCCATGCTTTAGATCAATACTATACTAAAGGCACATGAGCTGCTGAAGGGGTTAGGGAAGGGTAGGTTCCTAACTACCATGGACTTTTCAAAATGTTACTGGCAGATCCCTTTAACTGATGTGACTAAGGAGAAAACTGTATTCCATCCTCCCATTTGGTCTCTTCAGGGTTCTGAATACATCCCAAATGTTAATGCACCAGTTGTGAAGCCTCTCCACATCTATGCTGCATCTTATTTGGATGATATTGTCATCCATTTAGAAGACAGGGATTCTTACCATCCAGTTTGGATGATGCTATCATTCCCTCAAAAGACTTGCAATCTCACCTAAAATGTAAGGTAGGAATGACCAAAGTGAAATGCCTTGAATGTGTAGTTTGGATCTGGTTAATCAAAATACTAAATAAAAAAGGCTAGAGTTGTAAAGGAGTGGACTAGCCCTCAGAAAAGAAAAAAAAAAAAAACAGATGACCTCTCTCTTTTTACCCACAGAATATTATTGAATGTTTATCCTAATAGATCAAAAAAAAAACCCTCTCCTTTACCATAACATCCAAGGACGGCACCACCATCTCCCCTTCTAACCACACCAAACTTCTGGGTATTGAAATAGACAATAATCTCCACTTTGATGTTCACATCTCATATACCATAAAAATAGTACACAAAAAGCTAGGCTCCCTATACAGGCATAAGTCCTTTCTCTCACAAAAAGCAAGAGTCACTCTTGCACAAAGCCACCTCCTCTCAACTCTATTATACGCAGCACCAATCTTTACCCAAATCAGACAATGTGACCTAGACAAACTAGAATCATGCTACAATAAAATAGCAAAGTTTTCTACTAACTCAACCTATAGAACCCATCACTGTACCGCACTAAAAGAACTAAAATGGCTTGAGCTACCACAGCTACTTAACTATCACCAGCTGGACACAGCCTACAATATTCTCAAATATCCTGAAAAAAAACCCCTCATTATCCAACCTACTTACTGTCTATACTGCAAACCAGTACCTAAGATCTAGTGAAAAATCTCTCCTCTCCATCACCAAGGCTAACAATAATGCAGGGAAAGCCCTCTACTCCCACACCGTTGATAGAAACTGGAACTCTCTTGCCCTATCCATGTCCACTGCCCCCTCCACATCCATATTCAACAACTCCCTCAAATCACATCTTCTTAGTACCTGGTTATGCCCTTGTATCACATAACCCTACCCACATTCCTATTAACTCCCCAAACTCCTCTTTGATCACATGCTGGATCTCTGATCCCCTGTAGGCTTGGTCATCTGAAAGGGTACTTTTAACTGTAGAATCTTACCTGATATATTTTCTTCTCTTACCAATGTATAACTGACATTGTCTTTTTACCTGTGTTCTATATCTTCTTTTACCTGGAGTGTTTTATTAATTTCTTGTTATATTACTATGCTCAGCTTACATGATGTAACCTGTTTTGTGTAGTTTGCTGGATGTACTGTAACTGACATTCTTTTACCTATGCTCTATATCTTCTTTTATCTGGAGTGTTTAATTTCTTGTTATATTACTATGCTCAGCATACATCAACATAGCCAGTTTTGTGTATTATGCTGGATGTACTATATTTGTATAACTTGATGCCGGAGCTTTTCTCCCTGGGCCTCTGCTGAAAATGGACCTGGTCCATTCAGAATTTCCCAGTTAACAAATGTAAAATAATAAATCCCTCAGTTCTGATTCCATCAGATGCCATCTGATGAATCTGAATGAGTAAAGTGACCACCAGAAGTTGCAGAAGCTTTTCCAAACCTAAACAAAGTCTTTGTTCCGAACCTGTTCTGGAGTTCGTGATGTCTCAAAATCACTTGCTGTATACATCAATGCACTGGAAGTTGAATTGCAGATAGTGGTAACTCAAAACATAGGCAATGAACATCCAATTTGATATCATAGCAAAACATTAAGAAACACAGAGGCAAAATAATCCATTATAGAGACAGAGAGAGTGAGAGAGTTCACCTTTGTTATGAATCATTCCCATAATGGTTTCATTCAACAACAAAAAGAAAGCAATGTGGAACTCTGTAAGTGGGTCCTGGTGCTCCAGACATTCTGCTTCTGGGTCCAAAGTCAACCTTGTCTTGACCACAATAATACAGATAGTCTATCTAGGACTCCCAGACTTTTTAGCAGGTTTGAAGCCAGTGGGTTTAAGCTGACAGTGTGATGTGTAACATAGTATGGTTGCTCTACCAGTTAAGAATCCTACAGATAATGAAACACACACCAGCATAGAGACATTTGAATGAGCCAGTGCTAAAATTAAGTTTGTTGGAGTATTTAGTAAGTAAAAATAGGTTTTGTATGGGAAAACATGCAAGAAAAAAGGAATTGGGACAGGTTCATCTAAAATGAGATAGCTGAGCTGTATATTTTAAAAGAAATAGTAATCCTAGTATGAAAAATGTCATTTCAGAATATTCAGAGGACGATGGAGAAATTTTGGTGAAAGGAAGAACAAACTGAGAATGGGGCAGTCAGCTATGAGATGGGAGCTCAGTGCAAAATCCTTAACTGCCATTTGAGGTCCTAACAATGGAAATGTGGAAGTTGCCTGACCAGAGATATTCTGGTAAATGATCTTGGGTGGTAAAGACTATATTAGTTTCACAAGTAAAAGTCCTAGTGATAAAAGGCTTTGGGTTATAGACTGTATTGGTCTTACAAGGAATACTTGGCTTGTAAAGACTTTATTTCCATCACCCATTAGTACCTTGTTGACTTTGTGTTAGCTGACTTTTATATTCTGAAGAAAGACTTTTTTGCAGAGAGAGAGAGACTTTGTTATATATAAGTTCATTGGAGGGTGCAATTGTAAATACTATCAGAGTTGAGAAATATATTGTGCACTTGAGCTGAAAAGTGCTGCTAATAAGGTTAAGGACTGTGTATCATACTGCTTTATGTCTTTATTCTCATTTGTTGCATGTTTTGAGAATTCAATTAATTTTGTGCTGTAGCAATGCAAAGATATTGCTTATGAGAAAATGGGTACATTCACTGCGTGAACATTTCACAACATATTCAGATACATTTTTGTGTCTTTCGGCTTTTCCCGGTTAGGGGTCGCCACAGCGGAACTCCGGTCCGCTAATGATCGGCAGTCAATTTTTACGTGCCAAGTTGCCAGCCCTGATGCACAACCTTCAACGAAGGTACGCCCATTCACGCATGTCTCCACACAGAAGACTCTTTAGCTGAGAATCGAACAGGACAACTTCTTACTGTGAGGAGACAACACTACCGCAGCACCAAATAAAAAATGTTAAAAAGATTGGTTAATGTAATTATAAAACAATAGAACACAAAAAAAGAGTTCACAGATTTTAGCTTTTGACAGCATTCATTATGCACCACATTAAAAGATGCATTACACCGTGCCCCCCACCTTATTTGCATTTCCCATAATTTTTCTTTTTGCAAGACTACCAAACAACTAATTTCTCACTGTTTGTGTGTTAACACAATCCTCTGCATCTCTTTTCTAATTGAATCTAATACAACTGCCAAATGTTTCTTACGCTGTGTCACAATTTGTCAGAAAAGTGGAAGCTCTAGAGCTAGATGCTTGATCTGTACCTCAAGGCAAGTGGACTTACAGAGAAGCAATTCAATATTTAATATTCTTGTGCTGCATAGCTGAAAGCCATCAATATATTTTATTACATTTAGCCTTTGAATGGACAGGACAGACAAGTTATCAGTTCTAAGAAATTTAAAGCAGACTGTGATCCAGAGACAAATAGGCTACGTATTAGACATTTGGTATTTACAAGGAGTCAGTGTGCTCAGAAAAGGCTAGATATGTAAACAAACTAAAGAATTTAACAAAAGGCAGTGACTTTATTGATGCCTTGATCAGTGGTAAAACTGTCTATGGTATTAAAATGATCAAGTACGAGGTACACTACACTGTGTAGAAAATCAGCACTGACTTTATATAAGGTAATGGATGTGTGCAGAACA